>NC_140970.1:60148168-60165668 GCF_056783735.1 Eptatretus burgeri | reverse complement strand
CCAGGGTTGCGACACAAGAGGCGACCTGTCCGCACTCTAACTCTCAAAGTTTTCAACTTTCACGTTTCATATTTGGTACATAGGTACAGACTGTGGAGACGGTGTGTCGCGACATGCCTTCGTCATCTAAAGTGGTTGTCATGGCAACCATGATGCTGTTTTCCATGTCGTAGCACAATTCTGTATATACCTTCTTGTTCGGGTGTATATTGTGCTCACTTGCACTCTTGTTACTGATTACAATATACAAATACATATATTGCTTTAAAATTATTTTGATAAGACTTCACTGCAATGCTTTAAAAAAAAATTATTCGACTAGTCTTTTAAAAACGATAAATGTATAAACAGGCGAGCATTGGGTGGCTTTGACACCAACTCTGGTTTATTTTTGGTTGGAAGCATCTTTTTCTTCTTTAAAAAAATGTTATCCCAACTGGCCCAATTTTTTTTAATTAAATATATATATATATATATATATATATATATATATATATATATATATATATATATATATATATATATATATATATATATATATGTTTTACGCCGGATGCCCTTCCTGACGCAACCCCGGTCGCCTCTTACGACGCAGGGATATTTAAATTACATATATATATATATATATATATATTTTTTAAAAAGACCCATCCACATCTCTCATCTGTGAATGGAGAGAATAGCAAATCAGATCTCACATATTCAGCTAAACCTAGATGGCAAGGATTATATAAATATACTGATACCTCCCATGCTCTTCAAGCCAAAGAAGCTGCATAAAGCAACCAATGAGGCCTACGTGAGGAAAGCGCTTTTCTGCTTCAAACCCCTCCCAGAGTTTCTCCAGAGCAATAAAGACGTTCACAAATAGTACATACATGATAATCCCAATGCACAGTCCTCAGCTGCCAGACCGGTTTCATCACTATTTGGCGAATCATCAGTGACAATGCATACCAATGAGGCTCCCAAGCAACTACCACGTGGAAATGTCAAAAGCAGTCAATGCATCTGCACTACTATGTGTGTGTGTGTGTGTGTGTGTGTGTGTGTGTGTGTGTGTGTGTGTGTGTGTGTGTGTGTGTGTGTGTGTGTGTGTGTGTGTGTGTGTGTGTGTGTGTGTGTGTGTGTGTGTGTGTGGTGTGTTTGATTGGTATCCTGCACTACTAAGTGTGTGTGTGGTGTGTGTTTGATATGTATTTGTGGTCTCAAAGTATCCACCTTCATGTCAGTAAGGGGTCACGATTCATGGACCAAGCTGTAAAGTTTTCTGCTGAAGGCTCTCTTCAGGATCGTTGCTGAGCGCCGGACAGCTTCTAACTGTAGTTCGTTTATAATAATATTCCCAGGGATGGTTTTTGCTCACCTGTAAAGTAGTTCTGGGGAGCTTATGGAATGGCACATTATCAGTCCGTCCGTCCGTCCACAAATACTTGCAACTTCTCAGAAACTACCCATAGGATTTCAATAAAATTTGACCACAACCTTCATCACCCGTGATGGCATTAAAAAAAAATAACTGGAAGGGCACTTGGAAGAGCGCATACCTCTGCTCCGTAATGCGTGATCCATGAGAACATATCGGGCCCAATGCATTTTTGAAACATCACGCTATACGGTACTATATCCATTTTTTGGTCCTATCTCGCAATGGTGAAGAATCACTTTAAAAATTAAATAATTCTCGTATCCAGATCCGCATTCGGATCTCCACCAAAATCAAATAAATTCTTCCTTGTTTTTCTTCCAATTCTTCCAATTCAAAATCGAGAGAATTTGTTCTTGCCACACACCCAACCTGTCCACCAAGTTTCGCCCGAGTCCGTGCACAACTTTTTGAGATCGTGCTAAATATCGTTTTTCGCCCAATCTTTCAATGGTGAAGAATCACTTAAATAATTATAGTATCCGGATCTTCCCCAAAATCTAACCTGTTCGTCCTTGTCACACACCAATCTGTCCACAAAATTTTATCCATATCGTCCACAACTTTTTGAGATATCCTACACGCAAACGAACAAACAGAGGGTTGAAAACATAACCTCCTTCACCTGTGGTGGCAGAGGTAAAATGGAATCAAGAAAATGAACATTGATAATTTCAACTGGTAGAAGAACAAAATTAGTTTCATTTTCATCAATAACAATAAACTATAGCAACAGATGTGAGTGTGGTAAACCACTTCAATCGCGACCATTTACAAACAAACAACAAACTTCTTGAATTGTCGTATTATAAATATTGTCCATGTTCCTAAATGATTTCACCAAGTTAGGATATATATTTGTTTATATTTGAAATTGGTCAAAATTCAAATGACTTATCGGGTTTAATTAGCAGTCATTAAAGTGGATTTTTTGGGAGGGGGTGGGGGGGGACACTATAATCAAAGGTGTAGGCAGAAGGCTTCCATTAAATACAAAACAACAGGATTAGATTCCGACACTCATCAGTCTCGAGGAAGAAACAGAGACGAGTTAAGAAAACTTGGCGGGCCAAAAGGGAACATGGAAAGGTGAGGGCCAAGAATATTAAACATAACAGCAAGACATTCTTTTAAGAAAGGGCTAAGAGGAGTGTGGACCCATTTGAGGAATAGCACATGAGAATTGGTGGATGATGAAGGTGAGATGGCAGGATTATTAAGTAGTGTTTTTCTTTCGACATTTACACGGGAACAGTTCGGGGAACTTCCAATAGTTGAGGGTATCTATCTAAGGGGTGAGCAAGGGCTTTTAGAAGAGATCCAAGTGGGAGTAGAAGAATCGAAGAAAATGCTCAAATTAAGCGATGATAGAGCTTTAGGCCCAGATAATATGCATCCCAGGGTTTTGAGGGAGGTGGCTGAGCAGACAAGCGGGATGTAAACAGATATCTTTAACAGCTCGTTAGAGCCAGGACGGGTATCGGAGGATTTGAGAGGAGCAAATGCAACGCTGTTGTTTTATAAAGAATCCAGAGAAAAATTGGGGAATGATAAACCTATTAACTTGACTTCAGTTGTGGGAAAGGTGTTGGAGACATTAATTAATGGATCGTTCACCATTTGAATAAATACAAACTGAGGAAAGGGAGTTAGCATGGATTTATGAAAGGGAGATCATGATAACACATTTATTGGAGTTAGTTCTGTGAAGTAGTTTCTGATTGGTTGATGAGGCAAGCGCAGTGGACTTGGTACATCTTGACTTTCAGAATATATTTGGTAAGGTGCCACATAGGAGGTTATTGGCCAAGGTGAGTGCTTGTCGAGTAGCTAACTGGATTGAAAACTGCTTAAGTGTTCAGAAGGAGAGTGGTTGTGAGTGGAAGGTTATTTAGCTGGGAGGATTAAGTTGTGGGGTACTTCAGAGATTTATATTGTAGTTGATTGTGTACTTTATTGTCTGTCTCTCGGTCTCTCTGTCTCTCTGTCTCTCTGTCTCTCTCTCGGTCTCTCTCTCTCCCCACCCCTAATGTATGTAGAATACTCTGCACAGAGAGTCTGTGCCACCGAAGCAGCTTCCTGAGCAAGTGTTATGTTGAGTGGTTTGCCATTGCCTTCCCAGCAGTAGTTCAGGCAGGAATTTGGAATTTGGCCAGTGTGCCAGCGATAGCTCACTTTCTGTTCGTGAATGACACTGGGAATTTTAAAGTCCACCAACTTATGCTGGCAGATGGGATACCCAGTTTCACGTCCATCCGAGGGATGGCACACACATTGACAACTGACTGCCTGTGAAACATCGGGATGACAGTTTATATCTCGGCTGGGGTTTGAACCTCGGCTCGACAGAATTCCTCTGTCATCCTGCCAGCCCCACATTATCGATAAGCACGAGCTGATTCTAAATCACACTCGATTGGCCGAAATTCCACTCATCACTAAGTTGTCTCATCAGGAGCCTATGTTCAAATATCGATCCAAACACCAATTTGTTTTGAATGTTGTACGCATTTTATAGGTGAACCAATGGCACGCATTTACCTTGGAGGCGACGGATTGAAATCGTGCTCCTGATACCAGTTGTCACATGCATGGAGCTATCTATGATTGTAGTGAGGAACACACTTTGTATGAAAAACGTGTGTGTGCGTGCACGCGCACTCACCATCAGGGCTTTGCCGACAGCTGGTCACCTGTCCCCACCCGATTCCATATCTGATACAAAACATTACCATTCTTCCTGCTGTTAATGTGCATCATTTGGAATGCTGCCAGAATTGCAGAACACCTCTGTCATTAATATTCTGAAAAGGCCGTGAACTTGGTTGTTGGTGTGATGTTTTATAAATGTCTTGTTAAGTCTATAAACTGCATGTCAATTGAGTTTGGGTTGCATTTTGCAAAGTGATGTTAAGCTTGACCATGACAGTCTGTGCATTTGGGAAGAAAAATCTTTCAAATTTTTTTTTCATTATTATCTTGCCAAAACGAAGTTTTTGCAAGATATGTTAGTCAGCATATATATATATATATATATATATATATATATATATATATATATATATATATATATATATATATATATATATATATATATATATATATATTTGTTTGTCTGTAACCACATATAAAAAATTCTGCAGAGCACAGTTATCATTGGAAATTTTTGTAACTTCGCATATCAGAGGCCTATAGAGGTCCCTTTCAGCGCACAAAATTTTGAAGGTCAAGGTCAAAGGTCAAGGCCACTGTCGCAAATCAGGGGAGTCGACGAAACCCTTATTTTTTGAGTAATTTTGATCGGATCGTCTTCAAACTTCATGGGAATATAGTTCATGGTCTGGCGCTCAGCTGATTAATTTTTGGTGGCGATTGGCCTTGACCTTCATATGTTTTTTTTTTTGTCTGTAATCACGTATAAATCACTCTGCAGAGCACAGTTATCATTGGACATTTTTGTAACTTCGCATATCAGAGTCCTATAGAGGTCCCTTTCAGCACATAAAATTTTGAAGGTCAAGGTCAAAGGTCAAGGTCACTTTGTCACAAATCAGGGGAGTCGACGAAACCCTTATTTTTTGAGTTTTAATCGAATCGTCTCCAAACTTTATGGGAATGTAGTATATGGTCTGGCGCTCAGCTGATTAGTTTTTGGTGGCGATTGGCCTTGACCTTCATGGTTAGCGCCTCAGGTCAAATTTTCAAGTTTTAGGAACCATATCGTGTAGTACCTCAAATTGAACACCTCGATGAGTGCTTTCTTAATATGTCAAGCTTGAGACATTATGATGTCATTTGGTGACGTTATGAGGCAAACACATTTTTCATGGTTACTCTGTAGAACGATTCTCATCGGAATCTCTCGTAGGCAGATATTCCTCAAGGAGTCGCTCCTGGTGGATAGCAGCTCCGTTCACCTCAGTGTGACCTTAAAGAAGTCACACGTGGTCACCTTTTGGCAAGATACGGGTCACCCTGCGGGTGACATTGGTTTATTTTAAATATCAAGACACCCCAATAAAGGCACCATTAGGATGTAATTCTGCTGGTTCTTGAACCATTCCCAAGTGCCAGTGAGCTCGGTGCTGGTGAAATTTGCCTTGTACATCAGTGCAGCTTATAAGGTTTTGGGCAGCTGTCATTGCACCACTTCCAAGGTGTGAACCCACTAACAAATGAGCTTTGTTTGTGTCATCTCAGTGAGGCAATAAGAAAGCATGAAATACATTTTAAATCTTGTGCATCAGTTCATTTTCACCATTGTTGCTGTGCTGGTTTGTTTTGATATATATGTATATATAAATACATTTATTTCCCAACAAACAAGTTATTGTAGTGGGAGCCAGGGAGGGGTTCCAAATGCTTTTTCAAGATTTTTTTTTTTTTATACAAAGTCAAGGCTCGTGGAAGAGCTAGAACACAGAATGAATCGGAACGCTACTGTACAAAAGGTCAGTGGGAAAAGGGAGTGTAAATGCAATCGGTCGAGTTAAGGGACAAAATAGTGGGAGATTTGGACAAATAATGGATGTGGAGAGGAATGAGGGGTACAGGAGGATGCATGGGGTGGACAAGATGGAGACAGAAGCAAACTCTCAGGAAAGACGAACTGGAAATTTGGAAAGAGGACTTGGTTGTGTTGTTGTACCGATTCATTGTACCCTGATGCATACGACGAATGTGCAGAAATAATTGGCATTTGGTACGGAGTCGCAGTGAACGCGATTGTTGCGAAGGGGCGTTCGAGAGGGAGTAGGGAAGGATCATGCGGCAAAATTGATGCAGTCGCAAGATATAATGTTTAGTTGATGGATTGATTGCAGCAAGGAAAGCAAGGTTAGGGTGATGATTAATGTTGCAGAGGACAAAATGAAAAGTGGGTCCCTGCTACGGACCCTGGGAGCAGGTGGTTCCCTTGAAGGGTTGTGGTGTTGTCCTCGGGAAAGGGGGAGAGGGGGGGGGGCGTTAGTGTGTCAAACTGTTGAATATTTTTTTGAACATAATATTGCATTTGAAGAGGGGGAAAGAATGCAGGAGGTCTCGAGGTAAAATTGGGAAAGAATTGGATTTTTTTCAATGACATTCATGAAGAACGCTGACATGCAACTTACGTTTCAGCAAATTAATTGCCCCCCCCCCCCAGCCCAACTTCTCAAAATTAACTTGTAACTTCGCTTCATAAATTTAGCACTTTCTTGACATGTAAGATTCCTTCTTCTTCAATAGCCCCAATTTTTGCCACCTTTTGAGGTTGGCAGGGGAACATTATTCATCCAAGGCTTTCACGGCCCAGATGTACAGGCCCGACATTGGCCTGGATGTGGCAGGAATTTCTAGATTTGTAAAGTTGCCGGTGATGACTTTACTACTCCACGAAAGACACTGCAGTGCGGGATCTTTAAAAGTCTGGTGGAAAGGTCTTCTGGCTTTAACATCCTTCCGATGGATGGCACGCACATGGATTCCTCGCCCTGCACGCAAAACACCGGGATGACATTTTATAGCTGTGTCGAGATTTTATCTGAGGATAAAGCTCAAAGGCGAGTGTGCATACCCAGTGAGGCTATTGTTCGATCCCTTTTCTGACATCTCTGAAATATAGAGCAATTGCGCATTTTCTGCTGCATCTCTACTGGATGTTGGATGTACAGTATGTTCGCCGTTCTTCCAAAAAAACATTTTTTAAGTGTAGCTATTTTGTCAGCACAAAGGTTCGACAGATTGAGACCCAGCTTGTACACCTGTGTCCACGCAATTACCTTTGGCCTGAGTTGTTCCTTCCTTGCACTAAGGCTCGTTTCACTCTGCCATGTCCTCCCAGACTCACAACGGACACTCTATCCATTCCCCCACAAAGGATTGCTGCACGTAAATGCCTTATGAATTGTGTACAACATGCATCCATGCCGTGGCTTAAATAATAATATCCGATAGATGCCCAAAGAATCGGGCCTCCCAGGATTCCTAATGGGCTTTTATTGTGCAGTCTAAATGGGGGGGGGGGGGGCAAAGAGGGATAAGAAACCCATAATTTGTTTCCTTTGTTTTGCGGCAGTGGAATGCACTCTGTTTAGTCGCACCTGAAAAACAGGCCGGCTCTTGCTGAATTGAAGACGTGCTTTTATTTCCAACTTGGGCAGGCCATATCGGCTTGCTTTGTTGCCATCTTGCAATTGAAAGAGTTCCATGTTAATTATGCGTTGCCTGTCGGAGGAGAATTTTTTTTTTTGTGGTTTAATGGTAGCACATCATCCTTTTGTTGTGCATGCTGTAGATTCCAGGAACAAACTGCGCTTCCCCTTTCTTTTGAAAACGACGCAACACAGCAAGCCCCGGGTGGTGTCGGATTGACGCAAATGATTGACCTTTGCACGATGAGATAATTTGCCATATCGGTGTCACTCAGAGGCTGCACATTAATTTATTTGTGGATATTGAGCTGCTCCTTGTTGCTGTGAGATATTTTGTCTTCCAAATCATGGGAATTGAGCTTGTGTCATGCGTCATCGACGTGTAATTTATGAAACGTTCCATCCCTTTAATCCTGCCTTATTTACAGCAAACTATCTGCCCCGTTCTATTTCTGCATTGTTGTGCTTCAGTCATGTTTTAACGGCTACATTACTCGAGCAGCGAAATCGTACGTTTGAATTGAATCGCATGAAACGACGGTGATTATTATCCCCTCGCTTTTTGAAAAAAATGGGGGACATTGTAATCAGCTTCTTCTGTGCCTATCTCTTTCCGTCTGTCTGTCTGTCTGTCTGTCTGTCCATCCGTCACACGATCTCCTCCTAAGTGGTTGAACAGAAATTCACCAAACTTGGTAGTTTAGATCACCACATGGCACAAAAGTGCAAGAGTAGCTCCATTTTTAGGCCCATAACTCAGCTTCATTTTGAGAGATTCCAATTGTCTTGAAGGCCTTGGATTTCACGGCGTCAAGCTGAACAAAGTGTGAGGCAGGAAAGCCAGCCCAGAGAGGAGGGCAGTTCTTCATTGAGCTGTGGTTGAAAGCCTTTCAGGTGAGCTCAGGTGTGCCAATGAACGACCTTGCATATGACTGAGGATGCCCAGTTGGCGTCTGGCTTTGGAGGCCAACTTTGAAATGTGGCTTTCCCAGGACAGATCATGGCTGAGATTTCACTCAAGCCAGATCATTTCCCAACCGAGGAGGTTGTTGAGAGTCATTGGGAGGGTTTCCGGAATGCTCCTTTCGAGGAGGGGGGGGCGGGGGGAGAGGGAGGGGAGAGAGATAGAGATATAGTTCTCAGGATTGAAATATATGTTCAAGTGTTTAATTTGTTTGTGATTTTGTCGAGGTCTGAGGAGAGGGAAGAGGCTGCTGCCTTTCTTTCATGAAAAGTGTAGAGACGTCAGCAAAGAGATAGAGGATTTTGCAGTCAGAGAGGTCATTGATTTAGATTGAGAACAAGATGGGGCTGAGAACACTACCTTGTGGTACTGCAGCCTTGACAAGGAGAGGAGAATAAAGGGTTTCGTTGAGACCCACATGTTGTTTATGAGAGTGGAGGAAGTCAGTAATCCAAGAACTCATGAAGTTTGCCTTGGATTCCATTGGCAGACAGTTTGGAGAGCAAGGTTGGATGCCACTGTATCAAAACCTTGAAATATGTCCAGAGAGACGGCGCTGATCCCATGTCTGATATGGAAGGCTTCCATCCATTGTTGGGATGGTGGAAGCAGTGTGGTCATCTTCATCCTGATGAAGCAGCACATGTATGTATGGATGGATGGAAGGAAGCAGAAGAATGTCTAAGGTAGAGTGACCAGGTCTGAATCCAAATCGATGATCAGAGATGAGGTTGTTGGAGAAAAGGAATGATTTCATATCAACTGCGATGATGGATTCCATGACATTGCTGATGATTGGAAGGAAGCTAATTGGTCTGTAATTAAGAGGATCTGTTTTTGCACATTTTTACCTCCACCACCGAAGGTGAAGGAGGTTGTTTTCAGCCCTTTCTGTCTGTCTGTTTGTCTGCCTTTCTGTCTGTCTGTCTTTGTGTGCAGGATATCTCAAAAAGTTGTGGACGGATCCAGATTAAATCTGGTGGGCAGGTTGGGTTTGTGACAAGGACGAACTGATTAGATTTTTGTGAAGATCCGGATCGGGATACCAGAATTTTTAAGTGATTCTTCACCATTGAGAGATGGGGCCAAAAACGATTTCTAGCATGATATGTCAAAAGGTTGTGGACTTATTTGGGCGAAACTTTGTGGATAGGTTGGGTATGTGACGAGGAAGAAAGGATTCAATTTTGGTGAAGATCCTAATCCTGATCTGGATATGAGAATTATTTGATTAAAAAAAATGTACTTGGCCCGATATGTTCTCGTGGATCAGGCATCGCGGGGCGGAGGTGTGCGCTCGATCGAGTGCCCTTCTAGTTTATGTTATGCAGTGGTGATGGCAGATTTCCTAGCTGCAGGCAAATGACAGGGTGAGAAGAGCAGAAAGAGAGAGAGGAAGTACAAGAGCAGCAGAGCAGCTTTTAAGGACACAATGCTGTCAGAGTCCAAGGTTGAAATAACATTTTCCACCTTCTCAGGTGCAAAAGACGCAGATTCCAGGAGCCGTTAGGTACAACAGGGAAGAATGGATGCCGAGAGTGAAATGAACACAAGATTTGGAAGCAAACACAGAATGGAGGCATTCAGCGTTCTCACGAGCAGAGTCGGCGATGGTGCCATTTGAAGAGAGGGAAGGGATTGAAGGGGAGCAAACACCAGAGACCCACTTAACAAGACACCACCAGGTTTTAGAGGGGGGAGACAAGTTTGAAAGTTTATTCTTGAGGTTGACCAGGTGTTGTTTTCTGGTTCTCCTGAGAATTGACAGACACTTATTGCAGACTTTTTTTTTGAATGCACTGAGATTGACCAGTCGGATTTGCCTTCCAGGAAGAGAAGGTAAGTCGTTTAAGAGCAACTGTTTCAGCACAGGATTCAGTGTATAATGGGTGGGAATAAGGATAGGATGATTGAAGACCGGATGGGATGAATCTGTCCACAAGAAAGAGCAGATTCCTGTGGAAAATATTTCAGGCTGCACGACCCATCCAGGATTGTAACTCGAGCCAAATAAACTTTGGCAGAATTGACACCGTACAGAGCATGGTGTACAAGAAGGAATAATGAGTTTGCATTACTCATGTTATATACTTTGTTGTGAACTGTTGGTTATGATTGTGTGTGTGTGTGTGTGTGTGTGTGTGTGTGTGTGTGTGTGTGTGTGTGTGTGTGTGTGTGTGTGTGTGTGTGTGTGTGTGTGTGTGTGCGTGTGTGTGTGTGTGTGTGTGTGTGTGTGTAAATACTAGCCGAAACCCCGTCAAAGACTGGGCACAAAATTGGTCCTTCAGTATTAATTTTGATTATCTGTCGAATGGCGTTGGTCCCGTCTCGATCGGATGAAATGGAGAAATTGAAGTTACCCGGTGACCTTGACCCCTTGACCCCGTGACCTTTGACCTTGAACTTGACCCCCCCCCCACCCCCCCCATGTCCGTTCTCATGTCCCAAGGATCACTCATGCCAAGTTTCATCTCATTCCATCCAACGGTTCGGCCGCCTATAAAGGACGAACAAACACACACACATACATACATACAAACATATTCTATTTTTTTAGTATAGTTGATATATACACATATGGATTGTGACAGAGGATCATTAATTTATTTATATTTTGTGGAATTATAAATTTTCATCAGTCAAAGCTTGATGTTATTTTGTACGTGAGTGGACCATCAACCAATCTGTCTCCCACAGGAGATCGGTGGGTTTGAGTCGGTGGAAGAGCTTGCAAGGGTGCGAGGGATTGGTGCTTGGGTGCAGGAGATGAACCATGAGGTGCTGACTTGCAGATCCAGCAGTGGGGCAGGCCCTGCTCCAGGTACAGAGCGACGGCGCCGTGCTAATGGTTTGCCCCGAAGACGAAGGGACGAGGTGACAGGTCGTTTGCAAGTTGAGGAAGAAGAAGATGAAGAAGAAGATGAAAATGGAGAGGAGCCAGATGAAGAAGAGGGAGAGGAAGATTATCAAGGGGATGCTGCAGTGGAGGACCAGCAAGAAGAAGGTGAAGGAGATGGACTTGAAGAGGCAGGTGAGCACTATGATGGTGAGCACAATCAAGTTGTCGATGACAATGTGGCAAGAGAGCAAAACAACTTCAAGCCAGTTCCAGGACCAGCCGTTTTTGGCCATGCAAGTGCAATATATGATGGTGATGAGATGATGGAAGATGAAGATGATGATGAGGGAGATGATGAGGAGGAGGAAGAAGGAGGATCGGCGGAGAGTGACGAGGGGACCGAAGCTGTGATGTCATATGGAAGAGAGAGTGCGTCCTCGGGCATCACCTTCAAACAGGCCTTGGCCCACGTGCGGCAACAGGCGAGTCAAAATGTTTGGATAATTTTATTGTCAATCGATCCTTTTCTGATCATCGCAATGTTCATCCATTGTGCTATTACCATGTGTTTGGCATTGTTACTTAGCTGTGATCTCTGTAATCATCCTTCAGACTGCAGCTGTGGTAGAGTTAGTTGGTTTATCAGTTGTGTGTTCATGAATTTTGGTGGAGCATTGGATTTTTTTTGATGACAATTGATGCTGAACTACCTTTGTTATTCTGGAAATGCACTATCTGAATGGAGATTTCATCTATCACTTTATGCATTGAGCTTGCCATTGAAGCACACGCACTTGCACAGGCACACATTTGTATTTAAACTCTGCGTTGGTTCCTTCTGTAAATGTTCAACCTGAGTAAAGTTAACTATACTGGTGCGTGCAGGCAACAACTCTCACTTGAAACAAATTGCAAATCTTTCACTCATTAGTTATAATATTCACCATTTCTTGAGACGATCTGCACATTATTTGAAAATTGTTGAAGAAGAGATAGATGCTGGGCTGTTTAAAGTGACTGTAAGTGTTTTCACCTGTGCTCTGAAGCATACATTCCGTGACCACAACGAGCCAAAGACAATCTTGGGATGCAAAGAGGGTTATACCATCATTGCTGGATCATAAGTATCCATCATATCACCTTCAAACACTTGTATCAGATGATGTAAAAAGGAGTGGAGATGTTGGTTGTTCTGTCAAAAAGCACTTGTGGAGAAGTGGAGAGGACTGATGAGCAAGACCAGGGTAGAATCGATAAAACACTGGAACGTCGTCAAACACTTCCTGCAGCAAGCAAGTAGTGTACGCTGAGAGAGTCTGCTGTCGTGCGGATCCATTGACAAGGAGGGCTTTGTGTTTTATGGTGGATTGGACAGCAAAATGGGATGCAGCAGCACCACTCCACAGCAGAGAGCCATGTCATACCATTTTGGATGAAGGCTGCTTTGTTCACCATTGCAAGTTGAGTATAGCAAAGGAATGGCTTTGTCCTGTGGATAATTCTGTACCAGTGATTTGTTTTTATGTAGGGACACGTTGAGAATATGGGTCTTTCTTGCATTAACAGACATGTTCCAAGTCAATTGGCCACTAATTTTTTTTTTTCTACACCACGTCGAGGCGCGTGTAAGCTTGTACACAGAAACGTATAACAAAGCAGGAGACGAGGGGCAGGAGAGGGAAGCACAAAATAGTGGGGAACAAAGACAATAGGATATCTGTGGAAGGGAGAGTGATGGGGTGGGGTACATGGAGTGAACAAGATGGTCCTACGGGGACTTTCAGGAAGGAAAACAGGGAATTTGAAGGAGGTGGGTTTGGGGTGGATTGACGGGGTTAGTAAAGATCAAGATTTTGGATGGGGGAAGATATGAGATGGTGATGAACAGCTGTTTTGAAGACCTGGAGAGAGGAGTAGGATTGAAGAGGGTGTGAGAATTTGTTCCAGAGGTGGGAATGAAAGAGTGGAGGTGAGCAGTGATTCTTGATTTTGACCGTTTCACCAGAAGGGGTTTTTTGGCAGATCTTAAGTGCCTTGCGGAAATATAGGGGGGTCAGATCACGGACAGAGTGGGGGGGGAGGGGGGCAAGGCCAGAGTGGAGACTGTATAAGACAAAGACCACCAACCTTCCTGTGGTGAGAGACAGATAGAGACAGAGACAGACAGACACAAAGATTCTGCTTCATCGCAGGAGATACCCCAATGACCCGAAAAGCCTTGGTTTCCACAGTGTGAAGTCGTGCTTGGGGTGAGGCAGGAGCACCACCCCAGAGGGGGGAGCCATACTCCATCGGACTGCATCAAAGCTTTGTAAGCATTTGGAAGCTCAGGTGTGCTCAGGAGGGACCTTGCACGATGTAGGATGCCCAGTTGGCGACTGGCTTTGGAGGCAAGCTTGGAGATGTGCTTTTCCCAGGCAAGATTGTGGCAGATAGTGAGACCCAAAAGTTTAAATGAAAGGACTTCTTCAAGAGGATTGTTGAGGAAGTATATGGGGGGGGGAGGGAGGTTCCAGATGGTCCTTTCAGAGAGACATAGTGAGAGTGTGAGATTTTTTTAGGATTGGAAGACATTCCAAGTGTTTGACCAGCTTGTGATTTTATCCAGGTCCGCAGATAGGGAAGAGGCTGCTGCCTGCTGATCAGAGGGATGAGAGATGGTACAGCAGAGGGTGGAGTCATCAGCAAAAAGAGATAAAGAGGATTTTCCAGAGAATCTGAGAGATCATTGATGAGATCAAGTTCCTTAACATCGGCAAACAAGATGGTACCACCACAGCCTGCATGGTGTATGGGTGAGGAACTCACCTGCACAATTGTCTACATAGAGCTACAGTCGATTCTCCATTTATCAAGAGCAGTGTTTCAAGAACAGGATTTGTCCCCGAATACAACCTTGAGGGACACTGGCCGGTTGAGATTGAATCATATAATTTATGTATTACATTTACCTCCGCCAGTGAAGATGGACGGAGGTTATGTTTTCACCCCTGTCTGTTTGTCTCTCTGTCTTGTCTGTTTGTGAGCAGGACATCTCAAAAAGTTGTGGATGGATTTGGCCGAAACTTGGTGGGGAGGTTGGTTGTGTGCCGACTAATTCGATTTTATTTGAAGATCCAAATCAGGATACAATAATTTTTTTTTTAATGTGATTCTTCACTATTGAGAGATTGGGCCAAAAACGATATATAGCACGATTTCTCAAAAAGTTGTGGACGAGTTATGACGAAGCTTGATGAATGACTTGGTTAGGTGATTAAAAACAAGCCGATTAGATTTTGATTCGGGTCCGGATCCAGGTCTGGCCTACCATTGGGATCCAAAACGTAAACTGCTCAGCCTGACAAAGATATGCAGTCCTACCGTGTGCCGTTTTCGTATTTTTCTGTTCCACATTGCATTTTCATCATTGCATGTTCATGTAAAATTATTTGATTTATTAATGGTATTAAAAGAAACTAGCGATACCTGTGCACATGCAACTTTAGGCAACTTTGGGTTGAACTTTGTAGTGTAAAATTTTTATTTCCCACCCCCCCCCCCCACATTAAATATCTTTAATCATGTGCTCTCACGCAATGGGTGAAATGATTTTGATGTGGTTCATGATACTTTACTTTACTTTGATTTGGCAGTAGATTGTGCTTGTGCATCAAGCTATTGTATGAGAGACCAGCGAGGGGTCATGCTTACCCTTCTTTCAAATACCTGTTTGTGAAATCCCAAAGGGAATTTTTCCTTGCAGTTGGATGGCACAGAGTTGGTGGCCTTTATATTTAGTTGTGCCTCATTTCCTATCCTTGTTCCCTATTTTGTGTTCTGCGCGTCCAACGATGGTTCGCTTTTGGAAATCTGACAAAGCATGTCCATGTTTTGTGAAACACTCTTCTGAATAATAATTGAGTTTCATTCGGCGATCGGAAGGTACGATAGATTTATTATCACTTTTGTGGGTAACCAGCGAGATCCGCCCTCTCCCCTTCCTCCTTGTTCATATTTATCTTCCTCCCTCCCCACTCTTCTCTTATTCAACGATTCTTTTCACTTTCATTTTAAAGACATTAGCAAGTCAATGCTTCCACTCATTTACAAACGTAAAGTACGGATTGATCACTGCAGCATTAATACAAAATAAAATACAAAACAATGAGGTATGGACGTCATCATTTTTTCTCATATTCTCATATTCACTTTTCATCAAGCTCTTCTTTGTCATTACTTGGACTGAGGAATTTCCAACCAATCCTGTTCCATTGCTCTTCGATCACTTGGTTTATTCCTTTCATTCCACGTGTGACCTTTCCTTGGCAGCTCATTTTATTCTACTTCATATTTGACAGCTAAAGGAAAAAAAAAACCACAACTGGTTTTTCACAACCTGAAGTGACAATTGATAATTTCATTTTGGACGGAAACTCGGAATGTGCATCTTGGTGAAATATTGGGGAAAGCAGTTTGGGGAGGGGGAGGTTAATTCGAAGTTTGTCGAACAAGATATCGTAAGATTGATCTTACTGGCTACTTTATCCTTCGGAGTGTCGAGAATTGTGGCTCTTAACTTTTCCAGTTTTTTATTTTTTATTTTCTATGAGAGGGGTGTGTAAACTGCCAAGAGAGGCAAAGTTGTGCTGACATTTTGAGCAGGAGCCCTTTTGTGGACAAGAGAAAATAATTGTGGCATTGGCCCCTTGGCATTCCATGCGTTGCCATTTGGCACGAGATTAGGACCGTCTTCTCTGGATGTATCTCGGGCATTCAACACAATCTCAAATGCTTCTTTGCTTGCCATGCTCTCTGCCTATGGCATAGAATTATATGTTGCCATCAATGGAAACCTCCCCCACCTCCCTTGACTTCTCCAATGCAGTAGCTTGTGCCCAGTCTTGTTCCTCGTCTATACTGCGTTGGGGACTTGGTGGGGGCAGGGCGTTGAGTAGTCGTGGTGGGGAGATGATTGATGCCTTAGGGTTGGGAGAGGGGGGTGGGGGTGTGTGGGAAGGAGTTGTCAAAATTGCATTTCTAAGGTGTGTGTGTTTGTGTTTGTGTCGTTGGTTGTTCTATAAATTTGCGTGTTTGAGGAGATGGAACAAAGTCCTCCCAGGACTCAAAGTATCCACCTTTGCTTCGGTAAGGGATCACAGTTTATGGACCAAGCAGTTAAATTTTGTTGTTCTGAGAGTTTTGTTCCGAGGGCTCTTTCAGGATAGTCAATGAATCCCGGACTTCCTCCAATTGTAATTGGTTTGTGGTAATATTCCCGGGATGGTTTTCAAAATCTCAGTGAGGTTCTTTATTATTCCTGTTGCTCCAATTATCACCGGTGCTATTCCGATGTTCTTCAGCTTCAAAGATCTCTTGATCTCATTTTTTGATGTCCTTGTATTTGGTCATTTTCTTGATTTCTGCATTATTTAAGCTAAAATTGCTGGGAACTGATATCTTAATCAGCAATGCTGTCTTTTCCTTTTTGTTCCTGAGAACGGTGTCTGCTCGCAAGGCCTTGTTTTCTTTTTCTGTTCTCTGGAACCTTGTTTTCTGTTTCCTGAAACTGGGATGTTGAATTTTTTTTACAGATATGCCAATGAATCACTTTGCGTAGTTTGTTGTGCCGTTGTGTGTAAAGTTGTTTTGATAGTTTTTTGCATCCCGAAAGCAGGTGACTTGTACTTTCTGTTTCTGTCTTGCAGAATATACACTTGTCTGTCTGGCTCAGTCCCGCCATCTTTACCTCTGCCACCGAAGGTGAAGGAGGTTATGTTTTCACCCCTTTATCTGTTTGTTAATTGCCGGAATCCTTCGGATTGCGGAAATTATGTTGGTCGGTTGTGTGCGTCATTCTGTGTGTGTTTGTCTGTGTGTTTGTTTACCCTGTAGCAGCCACACCGTTTCAGCGATAATGACCAAACTGGGTACAGACGTCGGCCATGGTCCAACTTAGACACTTGTCGTTTTTGGTGAATATAGGTCAAAGGTCAAGGGTCAAGGTCACTGAAAAACAGAAATTCTTATTTTTGCAATAACGTCCGCTAAAATGGTCGTATCGACTTCAAACCAAATCCAAAATGTGCATCTTCCAATTCTGCATCCAACCATATGTCTCATTGGGGTGTCACACCAAAACCCTTCTTAGCGGTCAGGGG
>NC_140970.1:60125668-60140668 GCF_056783735.1 Eptatretus burgeri | reverse complement strand
TCAGTTTGTTGAATGTTCTGGCATAGTGATTGTGGAGAGCATCAAGTTGTTTCAGCCATAAGTTTTGAATTCCACCTGGGCCTGGGGTTTTAAAGTTTGGAATTTTTTGAAGTTGTTTTCTAATTTTTTTCTTCATCAATAATCATGGGGCATTTCCTCCACATTAGATGTTGCTTCTTCTTTTTCAAGTCTGGGATCCATTCTGCTTCCTTGTTGTGTTCCTTTTTGATCTTCAAAAGTTCTTTGCCAGTGTTTTTCTACCTTTTATTTTTCAGGTGGAGTTGACATATTCTGCTTTTATTTCCGTTTCGTGGGAGAATCTCCTTCAGGATAATCTCAAACATGTGTTTTTGTTTTTTTTCTGGGGGGGGGGGGGAGTGGTACGGTTGGCTGGCTATTAAATGTCGAAGGGTCAAGTGCCCCAGAACTTCTTAAATATAGATTTCAAACCAATCTTTTTTTTTTCTGCAACTATGAATTGGTAAATTAAATCAAGGACTATATGGTTATGTAGTTATGGAGGTTATATGACTACATCATTATGGGGGTCTCTGAGGTAGTGTCCCAGAACTGTCATTTTCACTGTGCTCCAAACCATTCTAACTTGCTCGTTTCACTCTCTTCTTTTCTCTTGTTTCTTTCTCTCCTCTCTCTCTTGCTCCTCTTTTCCTGTTCGTCCACTCCATTCATGTTTGTCCCACTGTTGGTTTTACCTTGCTCTTCTGTAACCCTAACTTCTGCAAAGGAAATATATTTCAAAAAAAAAAAAAGCATCTGAAAATGCAAAGCCTGCATGCATCCGCTTTGTATTCGGACTTCTTCTGTATACTAAACATGACAAAAACATTAAAAAAAATACAAATGAAATAAACATGGAAGCGTGAAAAACCCACGGCTGCGCATCTCGCACTGCGCACAAACCAAACAAGCCCTTTGAAATGGAAACCATTGACTTGTCAAATCGGCAAAATCGATCGTTCTGATTCTTGGTTAACCAATTCAATGATGCAAATTTTGTTCAAATTTCAAATCAATCGGATGAAAATTGACGATTTTCTATAACCTTGACCTTTTTGACCTTTTGATCTAAAAAAAAAAACAAATAAAAGGTTTACTGCTTTTGATTGGTGAACCAATCAACCAATTCAGTGACTAAATATACAAATTCTTAAAATTTCAAGTCAATCGGATGAAAATTGATTTTTATGCAACATTGACCTATGACCTTTGATCTCAAAAGACAATCGACCTCGAGCTTATGATCGGTGAACCAATTCAGTGACACAATATGCAAATTCTTAAAATTTCATGTCAATCGAATGAAAATTTACAATTTTGTGATACTGACCTTTGACCTTTTGACCAAATTATTAATTTGTCTTCTCCATATTTTCATAATAAAGCTTTGTTGAAAATTTGATAAAAGCTCAAATGGTAAAAAAAGCGTACACGCACACGCACACGCACACGCACACGCACACGCACACGCACACACGCACACACGCACACACGCACACACGCACACACGCACACACGCACACACGCACACACGCACACACGCACACACGCACACACACACACACACAATCCCATGTCGCGCTGCGTGGGGGATGGGCAATAAAAAACCGACCCTCAAATCACCAAATTTATTTGCAAGCATAAAATCCATGTACCGACAGAAGCTGTCCTCACTCTAGCCAGTGGGGCATTGCTGCTCTTATTTATACTGTGTGGCAACTCCAGTGTAGAGGACATCCACTTATCACGGTGATGAGTTGTCAGGGGAATTATGGCATCTCTGCCATCACTTACCACCAGGTACACTGAATCCTTTTCTCACACTTACAGCTCCATTGCAGCCGACGCCACCCCACCCTTGACTCTGGAATTGAGACTCGAAAGGTTGGCTCTGTGGGATTTTGCACACTATTCATGAGCCTTCTCCACAATTGCCAGATTCTCTCGCACTCCATTGTTTAGACATCATTCCAAGAGCATTTGATGCACAATGTTTAGGTATTTTTGGTTTTATCGATCACGTTATATTGATCATGCTCCTTGCGTGTGTATTTTGCTTTTGGGTACAGTGTTATTACGATGCAATGACCATGTCTCTCTGGCAATAGCTATAGCTTGAGCTCAAGCTCTTTCTCTTTCTCTTTTGCTCTCTCTGTCTCTGTCTCTGTCTCTCAACATGGTACTCTCCTCCCACCATTTCCATACAAATTTGTCTTGTTGCACTGCAGTGAGATCACCATAACCAACGCACAATCCCCACCCTTTGTAAACCTCCCATTATCGTTATTTGTATTGCAATGTCATCTATGTGTCCCCATGCATCATTTGTCTGTAACAAGTTAAAAGCTAAGCAGTCTGGGTTGAATTGTAGTTGAATATAAACTATCAGTTGTGAGGCTTTGATTGTTTTTTTTTTTGTTTTTTTTTTTACGAACAATGACATGTTTAAGAAGTCTCTCGTGCTGTATTCTTGTTTTCAGCACTAAATATCATGCAACACGGGCTGTAATGAGGAGCAGAGGTGCTGGCAATAGTATTCCCATTAAGAGTTGAGTCTATACCTCAAGGGAAACAAAACCTGCAGGAGATCATCG
Organism: Eptatretus burgeri; assembly: GCF_056783735.1. NCBI lineage: Eukaryota > Metazoa > Chordata > Myxini > Myxiniformes > Myxinidae > Eptatretus > Eptatretus burgeri. Next base: position 60,138,056 of record NC_140970.1, on the reverse strand, counting down.
TGGATAATTATATTTAATTTGCATATATTCTTCTGCACTGCTCATTCATTTGCTGTTTTGTTTTGTTTTCACTCAAACTTGTATCCAACTTGCAAGCAATTAGAAAGCTTAATTATGTGGATCATCACTGCAAAGCTGGTGCCCCCCCCCCCCCATGTCTTGATGTCAACTCGTAGCTTGGAAGGAAATAATTGCACAGACCACTGCACCACTGGTGATTGCTGATTGAAGGTATTATTAAAAAGTCAGCCACTGTAAACTTTCTCATGCTTCATGAAAGAGGTGTTGTTGATACAATGCTGAGGAGTCTTGTTTTTGCCAGAAATATATAACCATCAATAAAATGCCTTCACCTTCGAGATGAAGTTAAATTGATTTATAATGCGGGTGTCACATTTGTTGGGTTTCAACATTTTGTCTTTGCTTATTGATTATGAGGAATTGAAAGGATGTTTTAGCAATGGATTATTTGAAGAGAGAGATTGGAAATTTTTATTAATTGGGAAAGAGGAAGTTGAAAAAAAAATAATGGAAGACTACTTCCAAAAGTTGTTGAAAGAGGGAGTATGAATGGGATAAGGAGGTTGGAGAGCAGGAGAATAGGAGTGGAGGAGGGAATACCTAAGGAGGAGGTTAGGTCAGTTATTAATAAATTAAAGGAAGGTAAAGCAGCGCAACCAACTGGTGTTGTGGTTGAGATGGTTGAGGCAGCAGGTGAGTTGGAAGTCGAGTGGATGACAGAGTTGTGTCGAATGATATGGAGAAATGGATATATCCCGCCAATTGGTTGGACAGTATAATTGTACCTTTGTTTAAGATGAAAGGTGACCCACCACACGACTACCTTCATCATACAGAGGAGTGATGCTGTTTGAGCAAGCATTGATGATATTTGAAAAGGTTATTGAGAACAGATCGAGAGGATTTGTCAATAAAGATGAGAACCAATTCTGGCTTGATGGGTTTATCGGTCGTCGACCTTTCACTCATAAAGCAATCTTTATAGTGCTGCAAAAAGAAGTTATACCACGTGTTTTTGGAGATCTTGAGAAGGCATGTGATGGAGTATTGAGGCGAGTTGTGGAATCGATTGTGATTAGCCTTACTGGAAGAGAAGGCAAGTTGTTTTAGAGCAACTGCCTCACCACAGGATTCAATGTACCATGGGTGGGAAGAGGGGTAGGATAGTTTAGGACTAGATGGGATGAATCTGTGCATGCGAGAGCAGGCTTCTGTGGAAGAATTATCTTTGGAGATTGGGAGTAAGAAAATTATTTGATTATGGTTCCAATGTAGAAGAGGCCAAGAACATCATGCAGAACAAGTGGAGGATGTATAGTCATTTGAAGTGAAAATGCTTTACATCAGGGATCAGTGTTGAGGCCTTTGTTTGCTTGCTTTTCTATACATAGTTGAGACTCGTGGAAGAGCTAGAATTAGTACTCTGAATGGATCAGGACACGACAGGACAAAACGAACAGTTAAGAAAGGGGGAAACACCCGCAGCAGAGTTGAAGGCTAAGATAGAGGCAGACTTTGACAAACAACGTATGTGAGGAGGATTCAGGGGCACTAGAGGATGCAAAATGATACTTTGGAGTCATGTGTAATGGTGCTGCACAGCTGTCTTGAAGACCTGGAGAGAAGAATGAGATTATAAAGAATGTGAAGTTGGTTCCACAGGCAGGAAAAAAAGAGGAATGAATGAGTGGAGGTGAGCGGTGATCCTGGATTTAAGTAATGTAAGCAGAAGTGGGTTGATGGTGGACCATGTGTGACCTGCAGAAACCTGGGGGGGGGGGCGTGGGAGGGGGTACCAGCCAGAGGAACTCCTTGGGAATGGGAGGTGTATGATCAGTGCATCGACAGTGAGAAATTGAGTTCTTGATGTAAAGTGCAACTTTGCCGTCGGGGTGTGGTTCAGGCCGATCATGCTTTTTGTACTCGTTCTTGAAGAGCTTACAAACGAGGTGAAGTTCGGATTCCTATAGGAACTATTGTCTCCAGATGACCTCGTCTTGACAGCAAATACGACATTTCATGTTTGGAAGGAGGCAATGGAATGTCAGGGATTGAGGGTGAATCTCGATGAGACAAAACTGATGGTTGGTTGTGAAGAAGGAGAAAGGAAGGAGATTGGGAAATGGCCCTGTGGGACTTGTAGTAAAGGAGTAGTGTCAAATTATATTCAGTGTGCCTTGCAAAATTGTGGTGTCATTGGAAATGCAGTGGAGTTAAGGGAAGCTTTGTTCTCGTGGCTAGTAGTTTCAGATGTAAAAATTATTCAGGTGCAAATCAAGATGCAGAGAATATGGAGGTAATGGATGTGGGATTTGAAGTCAAACTGGAAAAGGTGAAGTTTTTGTTATGCTTCACAAAAAGGTCAAGTTTTTGTTATAGTTGCTGGAGACATTGTTTTTCAGGTTGTCTGTCTGTCCGTTCGTCCGTCTGTCTGCAGGTGGAGGAGAGGTGTTAGCTGTGAGAATGAGGATAAGAAGAGCATCGAATAAGTGTTCGGACTTAAGAGGCATTGTAACACAAAAATATATCAAGAGAAGTAAAAACTAGAGTATATTTATCCTGTGTTCGACCAGTTTTGATGTTCCGTGGTGAGGAATGGTTAGTGACGCGTGAAGAATAGAGAGGACAGAGCTGAGGACTATGAGATGGATGTGGGAGGTAACAATGAAGGACAAGCAGAGAAGTGTGGACACGTAAGGAAGAGGCTCAAACCTGGTATAACTGAGAAAGAGTTGAGAGAAAAAAAAGACTAAGGTGGTTTGGACATGCGGTTATTTATTTGTATGTAGCCTTTGGCTGCTTGGCTGCATCATTTTCTGGGGCCACGGCTGTGCTGCTGATGCAAAGCCCCCATTACCAGTAAGCTGGTACTCATTTTGCCGACTTTGGATGGATGACAGGCAGAATCAACCCCACCAGGCACTAATTCAATTCCCCGACAGGCTCAAACTCAAGACCCTAAGATCTTAAGCTCGCCACCTTAATCGTTAAGCCAACACCAGGCTTGGTCTTGTGGTGAGATAGTTCGATGATTCATCTGTCAAAGTCGTTAGTTTAGTATTGAGGGAAAAATACCAGGAGGTAGACCGCAAAAGACCTGGAAGTATGCTATCAGTGGAGACATTTAGTTGTTGGGATTAATAGAGGAAGATGCTTTTGACAGGATGAAGTGGAGAGGGGCCATCAGCCGACCATACCCTTAATACAGGAAAATTGTCATAGTAGTCGTAGTTTTCTGAGATCGTGCAGGTCTTTTCTTGGGCTGTTGATGTTTAATTAACCTCTCTGACTAATTTTCATCATTTTAATTACCTCCACCACCGAAGGTGAAGGAGGTTATTTTCACCTTTCTGTCTGTTTGTGTACCATATCTCAAAAAGTTGTGGACGAATCTGGATAAATTTTGTAGATGGGTTGGGTGTGTAACAAGGATGAACTGATTCGATTTTGGTGAAGATCTGGATCCGGATCCGCAGACTAGAATTTTTAAGTGATTCTTCACCATTGAGAGATATGGCCAAAAATGATATACGGCACGATATCTCAAAAGTTGTGGACGGATTAGGATGAAACTTGTGTGACGAGGAAGAATGGATTCAAGTTTGGTGAAGATCCGGATCCGGATCTGGATACGAGAATTATTTAATTTTTTCAGTGATTCTTCACCATTGAGAGATAGGGCCAAAAACGATGTAGTACTGAAAAGCATGATATTTCAAAAATGTATTGGGCCTGATATGTTCTTGTGGATCAGGCCTTGCGTGGCAGCGGTATGCACTCTACCGAGTGCCCTTCTGGTTTTACATAACTTGCATGCTTATATATTTAAGTGTTTCTGAATTGCTCCAAATGCAAGGTTTCAACAGGCATCACCCTTTTTAGTCAATGGCTCTCATTTTCAGCCTTTTGTATTTGCCTTCATCTTTCATCCAATCTTACCAACATCATTCCCTGTCTTCCCTTGCACTTCTTTCCTTCCATCGTACCTTTAATCTCCTCTTTCAGCAATCCATCTCTTCTCAAAATGGCATTAGGCCATTTTTTTTTCTGTCTTTTCCGAATCGTCTCAATAGAATACCTCTTGTTTTACACCATTTCTAGAACCTCTTAATTTCCAATTCTTTCCATTGTTGCCGCACCCACATTTTGAAAGCTTCCTGTCTATTGTTGGCCTCCTTTTTCAAGGTCCATATTTCAGATCCATGTAACACCATACTCCAAATCAAGGATTTCACGTTTGTCTGATTCAAATGTTTGTTTAAGCTCCTTTCTTTTGATAAAGCAGTTTTCTTTTTGATCTCTTAATTACATTTGACATCTTGGCAGAGTTTTAAGCAAGTATTTTTTTTATTTATTTCAAGTCACAAGCAAGTCTCAAGTTGTCATTGTCTGGTCTGAAGTCAAGTGCAAGTTGTATTTTCCAAGTCCAAGTCGAGTTTCAAGTTAAAAGAACAAAAAAAAGCTACTCTAATCACACGAGAGTCTGAGTCACCGACTCAAGTCAACGGCTCCACGTGCTTGGTCACCAAACTACTTTACTGAAACTCCGACTCATTGTAGTTCTTGTCCATTAATGTGAATCAGCGAGTTTTTACCCACTTCTTTGCTCATTCCCGTCACCTTGGTCTTCCTCCCATTCCATATTCTTATAATTTATATGTTTTATCTGGAACCTCCATCAGCCTTCATAATCCTTTTCTCTGTTTAATATAATGGCTTGGTCATCTGTGAACCTTACCATCTTCAACATCATTCCTCCAAACTTTATTTAATCCTCAAGATCTTACTATGATTTTTTCATAGGTGCCTCTGCAGACTTCTTGTTGTTGTTTAGCCTCGGACATTTCTTAGCAACGAGACCCCGTGGCAAGGAGAAAGTCAATCGATCTTCCAGGAACGACCAGAGATATCCCACATCCAAGATTGTGTACCCCCATCTTTGTGAAGCTTGGGCCATAAGAGAGAATGAGAATGTGCCAGTCCATGGTGATCGATCGGTGCTCTGACCATGGTTGTTGTACCCTGACAAATTTGGGCAGCAGGGAAGAGTGGGGAAGATTCCTGTACAAGTTGACTGTATGTATGAGGAGGTACAGCCTTGATGCATGCCTCCACCTATGCACTCCAGTTCTGATTCTCTCACTCAGCACTATTGATAGACCTACACACAAACAACCCCATTGACCTTCTTGCTCTCCAGTCAATAACAATCTTTCGTAGCACTTTCATCACTCATCCAATCGCTTTCTCAAGGAATGTCTAAAAAAACAAACCACCAGTTCATTTCTGGAAGCTCCACTCAATAAAAACTATTATTTTGTCCATTTTGGTGCAATTCATGTTTGTTTTTGCTACATCCCTAGTTGTAGCTTTGGACGACAAAAAGATTGATGCAAAACGTCATTGTGAACACGTGAACATTTGGAGAGAGAGATGAGGATGAGCACAGTTGGTGTACGTATCACATACGATCATGGCAGATGTCGTGCCTGGGCCATTTGTTTGTTGATTACAAAAAGTGATTATGGAACAATTTGTAGGCCTAGAATAGATGATTAGGTTCTTCTTTATAGTTTACTTTAGTTTGCATAATAACTTGTCCAGCCACTCAGCTGCTCATTTGGAGTGGTGCTCATTGTGCAGATTCAGTTCTGTACTTTTGCAGACAATTTGTAATATTTTCACCCTCAACACATTTGTGCTGAGGATAACTTGAAAATTTTAAATCGCCTTTCATTAACTTTGTTGTTGAAGCCTTGGGATCAGAATTAACATGTTCTTTGGACTGAACAAATGGGACCCATGAATGAGTATTCTGCTGTTGCCTTTACCACATCCAATAGGATGACAGACAGGTATGGCACTGGCCTTTGAACTACTTAGCCTGCGTGTGATTCTTTTGACTGTGGGACAAGTGGTTCTTAGGTAGGGAGTCGCATCGTTCCTCAAAAGGACATTCAGCTGGCTGGCCCGTATTTGTTGGTCAACATAAAGTGTGTTTTGCGTTTGTTTGCTTTTCCTGTTACGGTTCCTTAATATTTGAGGAAAGTCTGTCAGTTGCGTACAAGTACAAGTTTTGGTTCGTATAAACAACGATGTCGAAGTTTCAGATAAAATTAAGTGCACATTGTTGCAGAATTATTACCACGAGCAAGTATCCGCCCGACAGGTGGAATATTTCCGATTTTATGATTGACGTTTGTCTTGTATTCTAACGAATGAAATCCAATCTTTTTCTTGTTGTGCTGCTTTTGGCTTCTTTTCTTGGCATTGTTAGGAACTTGTTTGAATTGCGATTTCATTTTTGCTGCAAACAATATATTTTCCCAAAATAAATTTTCTCCTTTTGTTTTCCACGAATTCCGGCCAAAGTATTCAATTCTCTCAAGATCGAAATCTCTCCGCTCCCACTCACTCGATCACTCCCTGTAGCTTTTATTTAATGACACTTTTGAATTAGCTCTCCTTAATGGACTTTTTGAAAATTTGTTAACCCCCTTAATCTCCCCCCCCCACCCCAAGGAAGAAAATTCCAAGATGGACGGAAATTTTTTTTTTCAAAACCTAGCTCGTGTGTCTGTCTGTGTCTCCATGTGTCTGTAACTTGTGCCCACATTTACATGCATGCACTTGTGTGTCTCCCAGCGTGGAACTTGCTCGCCCCCTACTGCAACAATAGAAGCACCATTTCCATCAAGACTCTTACAAGCAAACGTTATATTTTCAGTATTTTAAACATAATGTTACATTTTCTTTACAAATTCCTGAATTTTCTCACTTGTAATGCAAATTATGTTGTGCTGTATTCTGCAAATTTGCTGCAAGTGATCATTTGACTCGCAGAATATCTCGATGGCTTCAAACGGCCAAGTGCAACAATCAGAAATATACCTGGAAGAATAAAACCAGTGATTGAAATTTCTTTGTCGCAATTCAAATTGTGGCACGTCAGCCATATTAACATTCAAACTGTATGAACAATTAACAATCTGGAGTACATTGTTGAAGGTGAATGATTTCTGTTGAGATTTTTTTTTTGAAATGTGTGAAACGTCATTTTAAACTCGGTGAATGAAAAGCACCTTTATATTTCTCCAATAATTTCCAGACAAATTGGATGGAAAACTGATTGGTTAGAAGGCAGTGATAGAAACAGTACAGCAGAATGTACTTTCAAACGATGCAGAGTTCATGGATCTTGACATTATATATATATATATATATATATATATATATATATATAGATATATATATATATATATATATATATATATATATATATATATATATATATATATATATATATATATATATATATATATATATATATATATATATATATATATATATATATATATATATAATTTTGTAGATGAAGCCTGGTGTTGGCGAAGTGGTTAGTGCAGCGGCTTGGGATCCAAAAGGTCCTGAGTTCAAGCCCCGTTGGTCCACTGAATTAATACACCAGGGGGTTGACTCAGCCTGTCATCCTTCCGAGGTCGGCAAAATGAGTACCAGTATACTGGGCCGGTGTATACCCCGGTTAAAATAGGTGTACCATATCCCTGTGTCGTAAGAGGCGACCAGGGTTGCGTCAGGAAGGGCATCCGGCGTAAAACATGTGCCAAATCAGTATGCGGATCATACGGATGATCCGCTGTGGCGACCCCTATCGGGAGCAGCCGAAAGAAGAAGAAGAAGATATAATTTTGTAGATATTTATTATCTTTATATATTTATTACTTACGAAATCTAAAGATTTCGTAAGTATATTGATGCCTTCCGTTTCTGTTTGTTTGTTTGTTTGTTTGTTTGTAGGCACGAGAACGGAAGAAGCTACCAATGTCAAATTACACCACGTGATTCAGAAGGGTGATGACTAGTGCTGATTAGATTTTGGTCAAAATCGGTCAAAGGTCAAGGTCACGGTGAGGTCAAATATTCGATTTTTGATGGTTTGGTACGGATAACTTGAGAACGGAAGAAGCTACCAATGTCAAATTACACCACGTGATTCAGGAGGCTGATGGCTAGTGCTGATTAGATTTTGGTCAAAATCGGTCAAAGGTCAAGATCACAGTGAGGTCAAACATCCAAAAAATGATAACTCGAGAACGGAAGAAGCTTCCAATGTCAAATTACACCACGTGATTCAGGAGGGTGGTGGCTAGCGCTGATTAGATTTTGGTCAAAATCGGTCAAAGGTCAAGGTCACAGTGAGGTCAAACATCCAAAACATTCGATTTTTGATGGTTTGGTACAGAATCATCGTAGAAACTTTTGGTTTGCGTCGCTACCTTCTCAAGAGAGCTTTTATTAGACAAGGTCAGAGGTCAAGTTGACGATTTCGTAAGTACCAGTCTATGACTGCTTGTTTATATATTTATTTGATATATATTTATTTATTTATGATATATTTATTTATATTTATTTATTTATTTGAGTTATTGTATTAAATGAGGTTTGTGCAAGAAGGTGTGCTGAGAGCCTGTGGGTTGGTGCAGTGTGCTCTTATCCCTGTAGGTTGTTTATTTCCTTGGGTGGGGTAACAAACATTGAGAGAACTTTGGCCCTTAGCATTGCCTAAAGCAGGGGTCGGGAACGTTTTTGACTCAGAGAGCCATTAAAGCAAAATATTTGGAAATCTATTTCATTGAGAGCCATATAATATATTTTAAGACTGAATTCAACTAAATGTGAGTATAATAAGCCTCTGAATTTATTCTTTTAAATAATGTTGTTATAATACTCACCATTAATGGGACTTCTGGTGCTGCATGGATTTGCTGATGGCTTTGTAGTCTGGTTGGTACTTGGTGAGGTTAAGCTTCATGCAAGCGTTGAGGCTTTCATCCGTTAGACGTGATCGTAGGTTGGACTTGATGTTTTTAAGATGTGAGAATGACTGCTCACATGCATACGTAGATCCAAACAAGGTCAATACAGCAATACTCACACGCTGCAGTGTGAGGTATGTGACAGGAAGCGCGTTCCAAGTTTTGATAATCAGCTCGTCTTCGGGTTGAAGTTTTTTCATTTCTGTCCACATGTGCTTGCTCGCCAACTCTGCTTTCTGTCGTGCGATTCTTTCCAAATCTTCATTCAGTGACTTGAACTTATTCACCCACATGTCTGAGGCCTTCAGGTCAGCCACTTCTGCTTCAAAATCTCTGACGGAGACACCAGGAATGTAACTCAGGTCGGCTGTGTTCAGTGAACACTCGTTTGGATGGGTGATGAACTTAAAAAGACGAGTGTGCTCACGAAATTCTCCAAAGCGTGCTTTGAATGACTGTAGGAGACTGGATGTGAAGCCAGCTAACTGGTGGAGATCAAAGTTTTGAGTGGGCTCACTTGCTGTGCATGCATCTTTAAATTGTCTCAGTTTTTCAAAATGTAGTAAACGACCTGTTTCAAGATCCATGATAAAGAGCTCCAGCTTGTTTTCAAAAGCAAACACGGCTTGTTGAAGGGATAACACTGTATTTCCAATGCCTTGCATTTTCACGTTGAGCTCGTTCAGATGTTCAGTCATATCCACGAGATAGTAAAACTTGAGGAGCCACTCAGTTTTGGCTAGCTCAGGATGCTCAATCCCTTTCATTTCAAGGAAAGTCCGGATTTCGTTCAGGCAAGCCGCAAAACAGCTAAGCACCTTCCCTCTTGACAACCAACGTACATTGCTGTGCAAAAGCAGACCGTGATCGTTATTTCCAACTTCATCCAGCAGTGTTTTAAACTGGCGAGCATTTAAGGCTCGGGCAACAATAAAGTTGATCACACGAATGACCAGCGACATCACTTCGCCAAGCTGCCCATCACACATCTGAGCACAAAGTGCCTCCTGGTGTAGAATGCAATGGAAACTTAGGATGGGTCTATTTTCATGTTCACGGAGAAGCGCCACAAATCCTTTGTTTTTCCCCACCATACACGGAGCACCATCAGTACACACCGAGATAAGTTTATCCATTCGTAGATTTTTTTCTTGAGCGAACTCCATGAAAGACTTGAATAAATACTCACCTCTTGTGGACCCTTTTATTGGCAGAACAGCGAGACTTTCTTCACGCAGTGTATCACCAGCAGCATATCTTGCAATCACACTGAACTGCGACAAATGGCTTACGTCTGTTGACTCATCCAAAGCCAGGGAAAAGAACGGCGCTGTATTTATGTCCTTCACTTGCGTTTCCTCCACTTGGTTTGCCATCATGATGGTACGATCATGAACAGCTCTTGCCGACCGAGGCATGTCTTGTATCCGTTTGATTATCTTGTCTTTGTTCGGAAGATCATCAAAAAGTTCATTGGCTACATCCAGCATGAACGTTTTTGCATACTCGCCATCTGTGAATGGTTTTCCATTCCTCACTATTGCTAAAGATCCAGCAAAGCTGGCGGAATTATAGTCACCTTGCCGGGTCCATACGCGGAGTTGCTGCTGGCTGGCTTGCACCCTGCTCAGTAGCTCTTGGCACGCTTTCTTTCTGCTGTCTCCCACAGGGTATTTTGATGCAAAGGTAGCATGGCGCATGTCGAAGTGCCGCTTTATATTCGACCGTTTCATCGATGCAATTTTGTCATTGCAAATTAGACACACCACAGAACCTGCTCTCTCCACAAAGGCGAATTCTTCGGCCCATTCGTCCTGAAATGTACGATACTCCTCATCTTTTTTTCTTTTCGCTATCTTCTTCGTCGAAGGGTTAGCTTTGAGCAAATGAGAGAGAGGGAGATGTTGACCCAAGTGAGTCTGGCTGGCCTGCGCACGGGCTGACATACTCGAGAGGTGCGGCGCGGCTGGCCGACTCTGGGATGCTGTCGCCTCAGCGGTGGCGCGTGATTGGTCGAGATGAATTCCGTGACGCGTCTCGGTGGCGGCACGTCATTGGAGGAACCGAAATCACTACTCGCGTCGGCCGCATGACTGGACGAAACAAAAACCGCTTCAGACAATTCGGAGGTGTTTTTTCTTCTCTCCTTCTGCCAAGTTCAGCCCTGCACGTGAATGAAGCACGACACCATTCAAACTATAGGTAAAGCTTCTGCGAGAAATATTGGGCTTTCCAAGTTTCAAACTCCAATTTTATCTGCGAGCCAGATGCAATCATCAAAAGAGCCATACCTGGCTCGCGAGCCACACGTTCCCGACCCCTGGCCTAAAGTATCTGTCTTCATTGTTCCAGTTTACCTTTCGATAACCAAATTACAATGGTTCAAAGTTGATGAAGGCACACTTCCAGGTGTTCACGTGATTTAATCTTTTTATGTTATGAATTATCGCTGCCCTCCAGCCATATCACAGCAGTAGCTCGTTTGTTGTGGTATTTTCCATAATCTCTCTCTTCCACGGTTTGTGCCGTGAGCATTGTGTTCACAATTTATAAAATTAAATGGTATTCTTATTTTGCAACGAGTATCCTTGGTGTCCTCATATCATACTTTCAGCTGTGTCCCAATGAACAGTTGTAATGTTAACCTGAATTGATGACTTATGTGCTATTTAAAAGCTTGCTTCGATGTTTTGTTGAAACATTCTGGAAATGATGTATTTTTCAGCAAAATGAACTGTATTACTTTGTATCCTGCATCATACCTATCAATTTTAATATAGCCTCATTACATTGTCTTTGTTTTGTTTATTTGGCTTTACTGATTGATTATGTGATCCCAGTCTAGAATTGTTGAAAACGCAAATCTTATGATTTCAAATCCTCTTTTTGGGGGAGGTGGGGGAAATTTATTGAGTCATGGGAAGGTCCTTCCAGTTTTTATTTTGGATGTCTCAGAAATCCTCATCGTCCCAGCAGAGGGAGCCAAAGACTGTGTGGTATTTACATTCACAATCACACTGCAAGTGATCTGTTCAACAATGAAAAGCGAAAATAAAATGTGCCTCAATGGAAGGATAACTCGTGAATTTAACTACAGTCCAATTACTATCTTGTAGTGGCATTAATAATATGAGTTCCCTTCCAAGGAACTTAAACGCAAGAGGAGGAATTTAGGCCCATCAATCCTGCACTATGATTGACAACCTATCATTATTTGTCTGTGATCTATCTTTTTAAATGCTGAGCATCAAGCAAGGAAGCGATAGGAACCATTTTTAAAATCTTTGGTATAACTCGGCCTGGTTCAAACCACTGACCTCCCATACTCCGATCAGATGCTCTCGCCGTTATCCCACCAAGTCAATGGACGTGTTCAATGCGATTTATTCGTGTTTTCGTTGTTGTTTAATCTGTTTAGTTTTGCTTTGACGAATATTGATCACGTGTTACCCTTAGTGTCTCTCATTCTTAATTTATTTTTATTTTTATACTCTTCACATGAATTGAGCAACAACCTTTAAACTGTGAAT
>NC_140970.1:60113168-60115668 GCF_056783735.1 Eptatretus burgeri | reverse complement strand
CAAAAATCTTAGCCGTTTTGCTGTATCACGTCAGGATTTTCAGGAACAGAAATATTCCCATTGCCAAGAAGTCAGGATTTCAATGAAATTTACATGTGTCTTTAACATGTCTATTTCGTACAATTGTTGTTCACTTGTGTTATATTTCTTTCTTTCAGATAAAGATGAGTAGGCGTTCCTGTACCAATCATCCTGACAACTTCTGTTATGTCTGTGGTCGGTATACCAAAAAAGATCAACAGCGAAGTATATCTACAGCAGTGAAAATGAAGGCCGCCTACTTTCACTACTTCGGGTGTAAGGTGGGGGACCAAGAACAGAGCTGGGCACCACACATCTGCTGCACAAGCTGTCACACAACCTTGACTCAGTGGTTGGTGGGCAAGCGCGCGAGCATGCCATTTGCGGTGCCCATGATATGGCGTGAGCCGCAGAATCATCATGATGATTGTTATTTCTGCTGCACAAGCATCGCCGGCTTCAACAAGAAGAATAAAGGTCACATCAAGTACGCTGACTGCGTCTCTGCTCGTAAACCTGTGCCTCATGATGACGAGAACCCCGTTCCAACACCTCCAGCTGATCAGAACATAGCTGTAAGCAGTGGTGAAGAGGATGGTGATGATGAACCTTTTGAACCCGACACTCAAGAATCACACCTTCTGAACCAGGGAGACTTAAATGATCTTGTAAGAGATCTCTCGCTGTCAAAGGCGAAGGCAGAGCTGCTTGGATCAAGGGTGCAGCAGTGGAATCTACTTGAACCTAACACCAAGATATCCTTGTTCAGAGCACGTCACAGAGACATGGCTGAGTTCTTTGAGATGGAAGACACGATGACATTCTGCAGTGACATCAACGGTCTGTTGAAAGAACTTGGGTGTGATCACGATCCTGCAGACTGGCGCCTCTTCATCGACTCGGGGAAGAACAGCTTGAAGGCTGTTTTGCTCCACAATGGCAACGAGAAACCATCAGTCCCACTGGCTCACGCGTTCGGCATGACAGAGACCTATGAGACTATGCGGCAGCTGCTTGATTCCATCAAGTACAATGACTTCAACTGGCACATCTGCGGAGACTTGAAAGTGGTGGCGCTGTTGTTAGGGCTGCAGTCAGGCTACACGGAATACATGTGCTTCCTTTGTCTCTGGGATAGCAGAGATGACAAGAATCACTGGACGAAGAAAGATTGGGAAGAGCGAAAAGAGCATGTACCTGGTCGACACAACGTGAAGCATGTCGCCCTTGTCGACCCAGCCAAGGTTTTCCTTCCACCACTCCACATAAAGCTCGGCTTGATGAAAAGTTTTGTACGGGCAATGGATCTGAATGGGCGTGGGTTTTTATACCTCAAGGAAAAGTTTGGCAACACCTTGTCGGAGGCCAAGATCAAGGCTGGTGTCTTTGTTGGACCGCAAATCCGACAGATTATGAAGGACGAAACTTTTCCGACAACTCTAAACCCCAAAGAGCTGGCAGCATGGAGGAGCTTCAAAGCTGTGACGGACAACTTCTTGGGGAACGAGCGCGCGGACAACTATGAAGAAATAGTGCAGCAGCTGCTGGAGTCCTTCAGGAAACTTGGCTCCAGGATGTCCCTGAAAATCCATTTCCTACATCAGCACCTGAACTTCTTCCCTGACAACTTGGGAACAGTCTCGGACGAGCACGGCGAGCGATTCCACCAAGAGATTTCACTCATGGAGACGCGTTACCAAGGGCGGCACAACCCGAACATGATGGGCGATTTCTGCTGGTTCCTGCATCGTGAAACTGACACAGAGCAGCACAAACGCAAAGCCAAATGCCTAAAGCATTTTTAATTACATTCTAGTGGAGTTTTTCTGTAATTTCTCTAATTTTGAAGCATTCATGATGAAATAAATGAATTTTTGTAAATTTCATTGAAATCCTGACTTCTAGGCAATGGGAATATTTCTGTTACTGAAAATCCTGACGTGATACAGCAAAACGGTTATGATTTTTGAAATCAGCGTACCCAAATTAGTCTAAATCACTTTACACATCTCCAGTAAAAATTTTTTGTTGTTCAGTGTAATCAGTTCAAATTTAGACCTGGTCACTCTACCTGGCCTTTGACAGTGTCCCACATTCATGGGTTATACAAAATTGACCCCCAGATAGTCACACTGATTGAGAAAGCAATGACACTCTGGAACAGAACTCTGATATTACCTTACCTGGAAGGAAAGATTGAAATCCCAGCAGTGAAGATAGGACATGGTATCTTACACGGTGACGGTCTTTTCCCCCTCCTGTTTTGTCTGGCTCTGGACCAACTGAGTAACCTCATCAATGAACAAGTACACGGATACAATCTGATATGCAACAGAAAAAAAACGACGAAATAAACTAAAGAAACAATGACTGCACATGTATGATCGAAAACTCTTCGCTATTTTTGCCGACCTCGGAAGGATGACAGGCTGAGTCAACCCCACCTGGTGTTCATTCAGCAGCCAACAGGGCTAAAACT
>NC_140970.1:60100668-60103168 GCF_056783735.1 Eptatretus burgeri | reverse complement strand
TAGTCAACCTTCAACTCTGAAGCATCTATATATTAATACTGAAGGACCAATTTTGTGCTCCTCCTAGCGGTCGAGTCACGTTTTTCTCGGTACTGTGACCTGAGAAGTTTTGACACGGTGTTTGTATGTCAAAGTAGACACGTGCACAAATCAGGGGACTTCTTCACAAGGAATAGTGTACACCAAAAATGTCATGTACAAGGACGTTTTGTAGGCCTCATTAGGTAAGGCCATGGAGTACATCTACTGGGATCCGGCTCTTACAAGAGCCGCCACTGGTTGTCATATTGGGCTCATGGAACGTAATCCGTCTGTGAGGGGGTTTCGGCTAGTTAGAAATTAGTCTTAGATTAAGGGATTCTAGAGGTTATGGCATGTGCGGGAATGAAATAAAGCCACAAACACAGTTGTCACCCAGCATTTATAGGCATTGCGATGTAACCAGCGATTTGTGGGTATGATGAACAGGCATTCGATGATGTGAATGAGGAAAGTGGGGAAAAAACCTTTGTCGTTAAGAAACCGTTGTGGCCTGTTCCAAGTTCAGGCATTGTTGAGTGGGCCAAAAAAAAATGACAAATTAAAACCCCAGCAAGGTGACAAAGGATAACGCCTTGATAAAGGATACTTAAATAAGGCCGTTAATTATCTTCAATTGTGGTGTTTCCATAAACCCAAACACCCAATTTTCATTCATGCATTACCTTGTAGTTCCCTGTGTATGCATGCAAAGTTTGGGGCCGATAAGTTTCATGGTTTTGGAGTTATGGAGGAGATGGTCTGAATGACGAACACACACTGACATTTATTAGTATCGATATAGGTGGTCGGCTAAGACCCCTTAAAAAAAGTTTTGATGGCATCGGATGTAAAAATTCGGCCAATGGGCTGAAAAGTAAAATCATAGAATGGACTTTCAGAATCACCTGTTGACATTCAAGGTCAAATTTTCACGGTCAAAGGTCAAATGAGTACAAAAAAAACAAAAGACTTTTATCCTCGTACAATGTTTTCAGGTAAAACCCTTTACAAAGTGAAAACAACAGCATTTAATGTAAAAATAACACTTTTTAATCATCACATTTAATGGGATACTAAGAAAAACCAAAAGAAAACGGTGAATAACTCCATAATAGTTGAAGATATGAATTTTCAAGAGATTCACTTATGTTCTTTTTAAACTGGTTCCAAATAACCAACCTTTGATTCTCAAACCATTCGAGCCTCATATTAATTCAATTTACACCATTCCATGATTTTTCATCCCATGATGAAATGCTCCTGAAGGGAAGGTCAAGGTCATTGGACAAATCACATCTTGCATTGAGGAGAGAAATTCGTGCTCTGATGAAAATATAACATTCAAATGTAAAGCAAGACAGATGTTAATAATCGATACAAACACTTTAAATAACAATTATAAATACTTTGGCACTGAAGTCTAAATCAAGGATTTGACCCTCAAGGTCAAAGAAAGTCAAAGGTCAAATGAGTGCAAATTTTGAATTTTTTTTCAGAAATACCCCGAGTCAATTTTTCTATATATTTGCGAACACAAAGATGCAAAACCATTGACTTTAAGGTGCATAAAGTGCATATTACTGACCATAATCAATGTGAATTAGGTAGAGGATCTTGACAGTGAAATGTAAATATCTCGCTTATCTTTGGCCTTCCTTTTAACTATGTGCAACACCAATATACCTAAGAAGGTTATGTGCAAAGCATCCTGGGTTAATCTTTCATCACTCCTTCTCACCAACTTCAGTTTGTATAACTGTGAGTTCATTGGACTTTCAAGATATAGAAATGGTAGTCAAAAATAACCCACTGTCGAAATTTTGAATGATCTGAACGTCCAGATATTTGGCATTTACCTATGAGGAAGATGGTACTGACATTGGCGTATTTAGTTGTAAGTAAATTTGATAGCCATTAGCTTCACATGCACAGGCAAACACACGTACATTCTCGTGTGTGTTCTATTTGTATACGCCTTTACAGCTGTGGAGGAACTCTGGGAAGGGTTTGAAATGGCAAAGGGCTTACCTTGGTAGCTTTCATGGTTGCTTTATGCAACTTCTTCGGCAAGAAGAGCATGGGAGAAGTCGATTTATTTATATAATCCTAACCACCTGGGTTTATTTGATTAGGTGAGAGTTGATTGGTTATTCCCTCCATTCAGAAGTGAGAAATGTGGGTGGGTCTTCAAAATATATATATATATATATATATATATATATATATATATATATATATATATATATATATATATATATATATATTCTCATTCATCGTGCCGGCCATCTGTCAAAGGGGTCAGTGCCTCTGTTAGTTGGGTGCTCAATTATCTTGACATTTGAAAGCAAACTCTGAAATGGTTCTGGGATCACTACAGAACACTCAACATGAATTAGGGTTCTCAATGCAAGCACTCTCGTGACAGCTTGACAAATGTAATTCCCACTTGTTAACCCCAAATTGGGATTCTCTTTGAAAG
>NC_140970.1:60093168-60095668 GCF_056783735.1 Eptatretus burgeri | reverse complement strand
TTTTCCAGTTTTCGCCCACTATATCATATTCCTCGTGATCTACTTTTATTTGGTTTCCAGCTCTTCCATCTTATTATTACGTAAACTCATGGCATTGTTCTCGAGTGTTTTTAACTTTTCCTTTCTTTTTGGCCGAAATGATGCAGAAACTCAACAAGTGCCCAACCAACTACCAGAAGTTGGAGAAAATGAAGTCAAAAGAACCATGAAGCTGAGCAGTGTGGATGTTGTTGTGGAAGTGGTCGTTGGAGAAACTGGAGTCATGAAACCAAACCTCACTGGAATTTTGAAAACTATACCAAAAGGTATTGCAACAAAATGAAATAATGTCTTGTGATAGAAGCTGTCTGTGGTTCAGTGTTAATCCCAACGAGAACGGCACTCGGTGGAGTGCATCGCTCCTCCATCCAGGCTGAACAGTTTACGTTTTGTATCCCTCCGATAGGCCGGATCTGTATCCAGAATAATAATATAATATTATTTGACTCCGCCACCTCTGTATCCAGAGAGGATCTGTATCCAGACCTAAACCAAAATCGAATCGGCTTGTTCTTGTCACCTAATCAATTCATCCACCTCGTTTTATCATAATCCATCCACAACATTTTGAAATATTATACTCTACTGTATTTCGTTTTTGGTCCTATCTCTCAATGGTGATGAATCGCTGAAATACAAATTATCATATCCGGATTTGGATCTTCAACAAAATCTAATCGATTAGTCCTTGTTACACACCCAACCTCTCCACCAAAGTTCATCCGAATCCATCCACAAGTTTTTGAGATATCCTGCAAATCAACAAACAAACAAAAAAACAAGCAGTCATAGACTGGTACTTACGAAATCGTCAACTTGACCTCTGACCTTGTCTAATAAAAGCTGTCTCTGGAGAAGGTAGCGACGCAAACCAGAAGTTTCTATGATGATTCTGTACCAAACCATCACAAATCGAATGTTTGACCTCACTGTGACCTTGACCTTTGACCGATTTTGACCAAAATCTAATCAGCACTAGCCATCACCCTCCTGAATCACGTGGTGTAATTTGACATTGGTAGCTTCTTCCGTTCTCGAGTTATAACTTTTTTTGGATGTTTGACCTCACTGTGACCTTCACCTTTGACCAATTTTGACTAAAATCTAATCAGCACTAGCCATCACCCTCCTGAATCACGTGATGTAATTTGACATTGGTAGCTTCTTCCGTTCTCGAGTTATCGTGCCTACAAACAAACACACAAACAGAGGACGGAAGTTATCAATATACTTACGAAATCTAAACAAACAGACAGACAAGGGTGAAAACATAACCTTCCCTCCACCTTCAGTGGCAGAGATAAAAAGAGCACTTGGAACAAAACTATTAGAACAGTAGAACATCACAACCGAGTTGTAAAAACTTGATCCTTGGAAAAAATTAAGGTGGATACCTTTGAGCCATGGGGGAAGACTCCATTCCACCCTCTGAAACCCGCAAATGGAGATTACAACCCCCTTCTTCCCCACTTCTTGCCTCTCCCTTCCCCAAATAAATGAAGAGGAAATAAAACTTCCATGAATGAAGATGGATATTTGTGGGCTGTTGGAATGGTATCGTTCCACCTTCTGATACTATAGGATAGATGTATCTAAAGGAGATAGTAACCAACGTTGGAGTCCTCCCGATGAGGTGGATGTTTTCCGTAGTGTTGAACATCATGAAGAGTCGCATTGCAAAGCATTCATCCAAGGTTTTAAATGATCAACAATCATGTTTCACAAGATGATTAAGCCTGGTGTTGGCTTAGTGGTTAGGATGGCGGCTTGGGATCCTAGGGTCCTGAGTTCAAGCCTCGTTGGTCGCTGAATTAATATACACCAGGAGGTTGACTCAGCCTGTCATCCTTCCGAGGTCGGCAAAATGAGCACCAGTGTACTGGTAAGGGGAACACTGTATCAGCGGCATAGCCACGTCCCAACCAATGATGCAACCAGCAGCCACAGGCTGCACTCGATAGAGACAGACAAGATGATTCATTCTGTGTCGCAGCATCACCGGTGGTCTGTTTGTTGCAAGCATGTTCAAGAATCGGGTGAATTTTAGCATGCACTTTAAAACGTAATAACGAAGCCGAAGAAGAATAGAAAAGATTCAATGAAAAAGGAAATAATAAATAGCAATCTTTGTTGTGTTGTGTTGTCGAAAATGACGTTTATCGACAATGGAATGAAACTTTTACCTCTTTCATTCCACTGATTGTTCAGATGTTTGAGTCGAAGTGGTTCATTATTTTGAATTCGATCAAAATACGGATTGACCGAGATCTGTTTTCCCAGAAAGGCAATGGCAAACCACCAACCGTAATCCTTGCCACGCGACTGCTTTCAGCACCACCAACGTTCTGTCAAGAGTCTGGTTTTTTCATGATGATGATGATTGAATATTACCTGTTTCTTCCCCCTTTGAACACTTGCTTTTTGATGATGATGTATGTAACCTCAGGGAATGCTTTGCGAT
>NC_140970.1:60085668-60088168 GCF_056783735.1 Eptatretus burgeri | reverse complement strand
TTTTTTTCCATTTGAGCACCAAGTACAATCACAATGCCTTGTCGTGCATGTCCACGCTTGATGGGATGCTCGGATCGTACGTGAGCACCGTGTCCCAGTTGTCCACTATCGCTCTTGGCTTGCACTTCCATGATTTTTTTTTCTGAGGCTGGCATATTGAAGTTCTCGCAGATATGCCAGTGGACGACTGTGCAAGACGCTGTTACGCCTCAATGTAAACGGTCGTTCTGACATTATTATTATTTTTTTGCATCCCGAGAGAACATGATTGGTGCTTTGTTTCGACCTCGCAGAACCTCCACTTGGCTGATTGGCTTTTCCATCAAGCCGTTTGTGTGATGTCCAGATGTTGAACATTTTGTACGACTTGTTCTCTGTCCCAGTTAAGCTGTTCTTCGCCATTCCAATGAGCATGTCGTATCTATTCAAGTGTCTCTCTCTCTCCCCTTTTTTTTTTCTTGCTCTTCTGCCATTCTTTGAATTATTGACAGGTATTTGTCATGTAATTTTATAATTCCTTTGTCAGCTTTGCAGTTGTTGGTGCTGTATCCATTGGTGTTTCCATTTTATAAGTGTGTGTGCAAGTGAGACCGGGGATGGTCGTTGGTGGGTGAGTGGATGATTTGTGCATCTGCTATATTTGCCATCACCCCCGGCTGTCCGGGGATGGCCGATTCTGTATTGTATGGGACGGTTGCACCTTTGTTACTCTCAAACTCTTTTCTTTGATTCTGCACCAACTTAAGTACAGTTAAAAAAATGAAAAGAAATCAAATATGTATGATGGCAAGGCCACTGTTTGCACCATGAGTGGTGTTAATAAAATCCATGCTTTCCAACACTTTAGCACCATTATCTTCATGAAGTAATGCTTTTCAGGCCTGCGTGTTGGCCCATGAAATGGGCTTGACGTGGAGTAAGATGAATTAGCATGTTAAAGGCAGTCTGCTGTTTGTTTGTTCTATTTGTGTTTGTTTTGAGATGCTTGGAGCGAGTTGCATTTCCTTGCACACATCCTCGAACTCTCCCTCACCGGGTCCTCTTGCCATGCCGTACATGTCGTAGACGGGCCCTGCTTCACCACAGCCTTGCTGGTTGATGATAGTGAGCAAACTCGCAATGTTTCCTTTGGGAGCAGATTAATTTGTTGTGGAAAACCTTGGCGGGTTAAGTGGGATAGGATAGCGTCGGAAAACCATTGGAGTTGTGGTTGATGCGATTGATGAAATGAGGCAGGAAGGTTTGAGTTTGGTTATGGTTGGGAAGGAGGCTGGTGAAGGGTGTGATAACCCTTCATGTGCTTAAAAAAATTGTATGTACGTGTACAAGTTGGGTCACCCGATCAAGATCAGGTTATTTAGACTTCAGTAAAGCATCAAGAAGATTGATGTTTGAAGCTGCAGCAAAAAAAAATCAACCCTGGAGTGCGCCATGGCATTGATGGACCAAAAGGCCTCATTTTGTTGTTTGATGTCAGACAGGATCGTCGGACGACTACTTCAACTCGGTGCAGTCCCGTGGAGACTAGAATTGTTTTTGTTAACGCTTTGTTACCTGCGCCACCTCAGGTGAAGGTGGTTATGTTTTCACCCCTCTCTGTCTGTTTGATTGTCTGTGTGCAGGATATCTCAAAAAGTTGTGGACTTATCTGGATGAAATTTTGTGGACAGGTTGGGTGTGTGACAAGGACGAACTGATTAGATTTTGGTGAATATCTGGATCCGGCTCCGAGAATTTTTTTAAAGTGATTCTTCACCATTGAGAGATAGGACCAAAAACGATATAGTACTGTGTGGCATGATATTTCAAAAATGTATTGGGCCCGATATGTTTTCGTGGATCAGACATTACATGGTGGAGGTATGCGCTCTACTGAGTGCCCTAGTAGTTTTTACTGTGAATATTATTTTCCATTTTGTGTAAAGAATATAAAAACGTCAATGTAATTGATTCCCTACAAATAATCTGCCTTTGAACACGACGTGGATTGGCCGAGACATCAGCCAAGCTCCATCCCTCTCCCCACCGAGGGGACGCTCGATTGGCCAGAGTGGCTTTATTGTTTCAACATCGATTTGATTATGAATTGCACTTTTTTTTTACGTGACCTTGACCTCATGCATGCTACAACAAGAACGGCACTCTGTAGACCTCCGCCAGGCTGAACAGTTTATGTTTTGTATCCCACTGATAGGCTGCATTTGGATCTGGACCTGAACAAAAATCGAATCGGCTTGTTCTTGTCACACATCCATGTCCACCAAGTTTCCTTTGAATCCATCCACAAATTTTTGAGATATCGTGCTGTATATAGTTTTTATGCCGATCACTCAATGGTGAAGAATCACTTAAAAAATTCTCGGATCCGGATGCGGATCCTGATTCCTCACTGAAATCGATTGAAATCTTCCCTGCGACACACCCGGAACATGTCCACCAAATTTCCTCCGAATCCATCCACAACCTTTTTTGAGATATCCTGCTCACAGAAACAGACGGG
>NC_140970.1:60025668-60080668 GCF_056783735.1 Eptatretus burgeri | reverse complement strand
TGACATTTTACTTTTGTTGTGAAATTCTGATGAATGAAGAAGAAGAATAGCAATGAAGATTTACACCACATGACGATGCCACAATAAGAAACCACAATCCACTGATGGATTAATATCACGACATCTTTGACGTTGTTCCATCTCAATCCCACAACAAAAGTAAAATGGCAAAATATGTCGTGATGGTAATCCACAAGAGGATTGTGGTGTGTTATTGTGGCATCATAACGTGGTCATTCCTACCTTGTTTAGTTGTTGTTTTGTTTGTTTGTTTGTTTTTTTGAGATTTCATTCCTCTTTTACATAAAAAAAATATTTTTTTCCTTGTTCCTGCAGTAATTTTAAAATAATAAAATGCTTCATGTTTTATATATATATATATATATATATATATATATATATATATATATATATATATCTATATATATATATATATATATATATATATATATATATATATATATATATATATATATATATACATATATATATATATACATATATATATATATATATATATATATATATATATATATATATATATATATATATATATATATATATATATATATATATATATATATATATATATATATATATATATATATATATATACATATATATATATATATATATACATATATATATATATATATATATATATATATATATATATATATATATATGTATATATATATATACATATATATAGATATATAGACATATATATATACATATATATATACATATATACATATAGATAGGTATATATACATATATATATATATATATATATATATATATATATACATATATATATATATACATATATATACATATATATATATATATATATATATATATATATATATATATATATATATATATATATATATACATATATATATATATATATACATATATATACATATATATATATATATATATATATATATATATATATACATATATATATATATATATATATATATACATATATATATATATATATATATATATACATATATATATTGTTGTTGCTTCTGTATATATATATATATATATATATATATATACATATATATACATATATATATATATATATACATATATATATATATATATATATATATATATATATATATATATATATATATATATATATATATATATATATATATATATATATATATATATACATATATACATATATATATATATATACATATATATATATATATATATACATATATATATATACATATATATATACATATATATATACATATATATATATATATATATATATATATATATATATATACATATATATATACATATATATATACATATATATATATATATATATACATATATATATATATATATATATATATATATATATATATATATATATACATATATATATATATATATGTATATATTGTTTTAATACTTGCTTTCGTTGATTTGGGGGATGGTTTGGATATGTATCACTTTTGGAATGTTTTTTTTTTTCCATTTCCCCCCTCTCATGATCTGGGCCTGGTTTAGTTGAGTCCACATTTACATTCTATTTATTTTTCTTTTCCAAATAAAACAATTAATGTTTAGCATCTCTAAGTTTTGTGTTGCGTGCACTAGCCCAGAGACAAAGTCCCTTCCTCGTGTTGGATTCGCCATCATGGCTTCAGCAGTTATTAAGGTAGGTCGACCTACAGTTTTACATTGTTTTTAGAGGGGAAGAAGTAGAAGAATAAGAAGAAGTACAAATTGGTGATTTAGTGATCATTATCTTCTTGTGTATGGCAGCTTGGCTGCCGGGTCGCTGTCATTTTGTTGGAGCACAACTGTGCCGCTGATGCTGTGCCCTGACACCGTGCTCAGTTCACTGGTACCCATTTCACCGACCTCAGAGGATGACATGCTGACTCAACCGCACCTGGTGTTGATTCAGCAGCCAAAGGGGCTCAAACTCAGGACCCTAAGATCCCAAGCCAGCCGCCCTAACTTTTAAGCCAACACCACGCTTCATTTAGCGATCCGTCGTTGTGGTACTTTAGTGATGTATTCTGGTGTCTTTTGAAGTCTTGGTAGTTCAGAAAACACTCAAGAATATAAGGTATGGCTTTTAACTGGTTATGACTTCATTCTATAGTAGTTTCCAAGCCTATCATTATGTGCAGATTTTAATGGGCAGCCATTTTTTATTTCCTGTATCATCCCTCTATATTGAGTATGACCGTACTCCATGATATATTCATATTATACGTGACATTATACTAGTTAACCAAAAACGTTATATACTGTAGTAGTTAGTCAAAAATAGAAAATGATTGAAGGTGTACGAGTTGGTCAAAAACGATTTTTGTTTATTGACAGAATTTAAATTTGCTTATTGGACAGAATGTCTCACTGAAAAGTCCAACCCAGTTGCTACTTTGGCATATTA
This sequence comes from Eptatretus burgeri, assembly GCF_056783735.1. NCBI lineage: Eukaryota > Metazoa > Chordata > Myxini > Myxiniformes > Myxinidae > Eptatretus > Eptatretus burgeri. The sequence continues at coordinate 60,078,216 of NC_140970.1, read as the reverse complement.
TAACTGTTCAGTAAGTTTGCTTGTGATCGAGCAGGTGTCTAACATGTTTTTTGACCACTCAACTGCACAAGATATCATGCAAGCAAATTGAGCAAAAGATGGTGATGTGCTTTATGTTCATGGTCACAACATTTGAGGGTTAGAAATGCCATCCAAAAAGTGTGCAAAGACTTGCAAAAGTATATTTTATCATCCCTGTTCCCCAATCACCCCATTCTGGCAAGCACCTGGACATCACCCCACTCCCAAAATGGCCTGATGAGGCAAGCAAATATTTAACACAAAAAAATAACAATTTCTGAAAGTGTGAGATGCAGCACTCACAGCTATGTTGTTCTGGTATGAAGTGTGATATTTCTTTTGAAAAGTTTTGAGGGAGTCTCGTAAAGCCGCACCCTTGTAATGAAGCGAGACGAGGTGGAGGTGGTGCTGATACTTCTTGGTGGGAAGAATCATGTGATGTCTATAAGAGCAAGAGCGAACACGAAAGAGGGGTTTTCCTCTCGTCTGAGGCCATTACGTTTGGTATCTTCTGATGGGGCCATCAATGGAGTTTACAAAACGCGATTTCTTCTGGGCACCGTGGATTCCGCAGCACGGGGACCAAAGTTGATGTCCGCTCACGTTTCGGGTGAAAATCGGAACACACTGAAGGGAGCCATGATCGATCAAAATTGGCATCTTTCCCACTTTTCACACATCGTTGGCATATTTTTTGATGAAAAATAGAATATCCAGCGAGTAAAAATTTTAACACTGTATTTAAAATGTTTTCATGCACAGTGGTTATGTTAACAGTTCGATATTTGAACTGCTCATCAGATGTTCCATATATACAGCATCTTCAGCAGCAGATTTCAAATTTGATTCAGTCCACTAATCTTGTTTCTTGATTGACTCGGTGTACAACACACAAAATAATGCATGAAGATATCCTCAGGCTTGACCTGCCCTTCTGCTTATGCGTCTGCTGTTACTGTGGTTGGGAAGTCTGAACGTCGAGCTGATATCGGAACAAGAGCTGCTTCATTAATTTTTCCCTCCGAGGAGCCTTGGTATGTGAAAGCACGTGTGATTACGTTTCTCCATCCCAGTGCTCTTCAACTATATTCTCCTGATTCATGCTCTGCCTCTCCATACTAATGATCCCATTGGAAGTGCCTCAAAAAAATTTTTCTCAGTTTGTTTCCGATGTGGGAATCTACACTTCTCTCCCAGTGTTATTATGTCCCGAGAATGTTAACATAAAGCTTGAAATTCTGCTTTATTAACTTCTCTTTGTTCTTGATCATCACGTTGGTCATATTTCTGAGCAACATCCCACTTTTCCTTGCAGTAAACTACTTTTGCTGCAAAATCTACATTTAGATTTTTTTTTTTAACCTCTGCCAATGAAGCTGGAAGGAGGTTATGTTTTCACCCCTGTCTTTGTTTGTTTGTTTATTTGTCTGTAGGATATCTCAAAAAGTTATGGACGGATCTGGATGAAATTTTGTGGGCAGGTTGGATTTGCGATGAGGACGAATTGATTAGATTTGGAGAAGATCCGGACACGGCTACTATAATTTAAGTGATCTTTTTTCAGCATTGAAAGATAGGGCCAAAAACAATATATTCACACAATATCTCAAAAAGTTGTGAACTGATTCGGACAAAACTTGGTGGACACGTTGGCTGTGTGGCGAGGACAAATTGATTCGATTTTGGTGAAGATCTGAATCCACATCTGGATATGAGAATTACTTAATTTTTTTAAGTGATTCTTCACCATTGAGAAATCGGACTAAAAATGATATATAGAATGATATTTCAAAAATGTAATTGACCCAATATGTTCTCGTCGATCAGGCATTGCGTGGCGGAGGTGCGCTTTCTACCGAGTGCTCTTCCAGTTGTTATTGTTTTTTCGGGCACCCAAAATTTGACTTCAGACATCCAAAAAGAATCGCAACTACAAAAAAATGCGCTGGTTCGGGCAACCTTAAAAAAGAGGTTGATGTGGAGCCCTGCCTTTGGGTTTGTATTCAAAATACGTTTTGTTTTTTTTGGAAGTTTTTAACATGCCCTGTTCCCAAACCAAATATCCTCACTCCCTACAGAATACCCTTCCTTCTCATGACACAAAACATCTCCAGAAAAATTACTCATTCATTGCACATTCATGATATCTGGTAAGGTGCAAAACATTTATGAAAAGTTTACAGTGCTTAATATTTATTCCGAATGAAGCGGTTTTTGGCTGCAAAAATGGCGAACAAAATACGGCTAAAGTACACTTCATACTCAGATATTCTCCCAGAATGCTCCTCAATCTTTCAGAGTGTAAATGGGAGTTCATATTGCCGACAATAGCTTGATGGCTTTGTGACACCCTTTTTTTGGTACGACTCCTTACAAGGAAGTTCAATGCAGGAGGAGACGATTCGGCGCATCAAAGCCTTTTCAGTGGTTGCCAACATGTGGTTGTTCATGCTCTATCCTTTTCAAATGCTGAGCATCACACAAGGAAGTAGCAAGTACCATTTTTTGGTCTCTGGTATGATTGGGTCGGGGTTTCAACTGCCAAACTCCCAATTTCAGAGCGGGCACTCTCACCATTACACCACCGAGTTTTATGAGTTAACTATTTTAACGCGATAAGGTGATTGGTGTTCAGGTGAATCAGTTGATATCTGTACAAGTCTCCTGAGGTGAAATCAGTGTTGATGGGTTAATTGGTTGAAGGCCTCTCTTGTTGATGGAAGGTGAAATCAAAGCCAAACAAAACAGAAATTTTAACCTGATTTGAACTTTCGCAGGTGAGAATCCAATCATGTCTTTCACAGTTTATTTAAAAAAAAATTAACATTTCTTCTCAACAAAAGAGCAATTCAATCTAACGACAGAGACAAATTGATCGATACTGGGAATTCTTGCTGCCGCAGTTCTATCTTCTCAGTTGATTTCCACTTCCTGGGTGAAGCCTCATGACCTTTCGGTTATAATGGCCAAGTATGTCGGCTGCTTCCTGCACTTCCATTGCTTCTGATTTCCTTGATTGTCAGTGGTGTCGAGTAGAGACCAAAACACTCGGATTAGTGTTCCTGGCTTTCTGCCTTGGTGGATTGGTGTCTTGTTGGTTGTTTGTAGTTGTGTTTTTTTTCTTGTTGATGTTGTTTTTCTCTGGGGTGTTGGATACACTGGCTTGTTATACAGTTACAGCTAACCAAAGCAGGACCACCTTTATGCGAGTGGTGTTCGATGTTTGAATCAACTGTGCACACACACAGAGAGAGAGAGACAGACAGACACAGACAGACACAGACAGACACAGACAGACACAGACAGACACAGACAGACACAGACAGACACAGACAGACACAGACAGACACAGACAGACACAGACAGACACAGACAGACACAGACAGACACAGACAGACACAGACAGACACAGACAGACACAGACAGACACAGACAGACACAGACAGACACAGACAGACACAGACAGACACAGACAGACACAGACAGACACAGACAGACAATGAATGAATGAATCCTTGTGGTGGTAGTTTGGGGAGCAGGTGTATTATTCGATTATCATCAAATGAGAACGTTTACTTTTATGACAATCAACATTGTCAACATAGTGAGGCTCCCAACACTTATACCATCAATTACCCATGACCTCAGACATTAAGGACACAAACATGAAGCGACACCATGTATTAGAGTCAAGGCGGGTGTCTCACAAATTGTCAAGATGTTCACCTTATTGAGAACTTCTGATGGATGCTCAGTGGGGGCTTCTGAGATGCTTGCAGCCTTCCAGGATGGGTCGGGGGTGGAGGGAGAGAGGTGTTCTTAACAATCGGCCATTGGAAGCACTTCTCAGCATGGTTTCCCCCCATTGTGGGGAAATGAGTGGCAAGCCAGCAGTTGTTTCCATTGCCTGATCACCAGGAGTGTCCACCTCGAACTGGTATTCATTAAGAGGCACATTGTAAAATGTGCGCTATCTTCCTAAATGTAACGGGACACGATTTTGTCTCAATGGTGCTTATCTAGCATCCTGACATCCTCATGACTCCCTCAACTCTTTTGCTTCCTCATCGAGGTTTGATGTGATGAAAGATTCACTTTTGTTCCCTCTCACAATTCATCACAGGGTTCTTTTCCCTTGAGTTGATTTCCGTTGTTCTCTGAGATTAATGATTAACGCTAGAGTTGCCCATAGTTTTCAAAATCATGAGGATATTCCCCATATTTGATTTAGGAATTGCTCGGGCCATTTTAATCATTCTGGACATGCCAACTGTCTGCCACCTTATTATCATTCCCTCTTGGAACACTGTTAATGTCTTCCTGTGGGAATGCTGCAGGATTGCAAGTGACTTGAATAAGAGCTTTACATTTAGTGTCTCAGCACACTAAACAGAGACAGCTTTGAAAGCCATACATCTGCCACCTCAATACACGTCATGCTTGTCTGACCATGTTGACATCGACAGGAAATTGAGGCTCTGTCTGTACACCTGTTCTCGTTTTCTTATTGGCATCGACTCTGTTTCAACCCAAGCACGCACACACACACTCACACATGTACTCCGACCCGCTAGCTCAATGTGGATATGGCACTGAATAGAATGGCATATATGCTTGGAGTATTATTGCTTGCTTTGCCAAAGTGCAATTCTACACCATGTCGCACTTTCAGCAGATGTTAGTGATATTTCCTTGAAGTGAAACAGGAATAAAGAGAAGCATGAGCAGAATGGAATGATGCTGTACAATGTGAAAGCAATGTGAAAGCTGGACAGCCTGCAGCACAACGTTCTTGCAGTAAAAGTTTGTTCAAGATTTTCCCGGTGTAATCACAAATGGTCTGAAACTTTCAGAGTACTGAAGCATCAGCAAGTTCACCCAGATTTCCAAACTTTGAGCAATGAGACAATGAAATGCGGATTATCTGTAGCACTTGCGTCTTGAAACTGTCTACCATGGAATGTGTGTTTCAGTTGATGGCTGGAGTACGAACCCCTTTTTGCGATATCTTTATTTATTGTAAATAATGCCATATCTGCAGTTTTACTTTGCCATAATATGCTCAAGGTCGAATATTATTTTCAAGAGTTTAGTTCAGAGTCCCATGTTGGCCCATGGCCACGGCTTTCTCTTCATGGCTTCACCCCACCTCCCAGTTATGACTTAACCTACTCATTGATTGTTATTTACCATGGGGGTCTGCACTATCCCGGCAGTTTAGTCCGTTGCTCCAGGGTCGACGTGAGCCCATCATGGATGCGTGCAGGCATTGGCAGTGTTCTGGGAGGTGATGCGACTATAAAAAGCCGGGTGAGAGAGGGCACCATCTCCCTCCCAGGGTCATTCACAGAAGAAAGTTCCGTGTAAAATGCCGAGGAATCATCGGGAGGCGTGAGTGATCGGCCAAGTGTGGCATTACTGGAGGCACAAAAAGGATTAGGTGTTCGAGACTGCTGCCAGTAGTGTGTGTATGCTCCCCAGGCTCAGAAGTTTGCCAGCCCTGAACTCCCGCAGTCAATCTGACTACACCATCATCATGAGGGCGCCATTTCACCGTCTTTCCTTATTTTTTTTTTTATCGTTTGTTCTCCTTGTGGGGTTCCTTTGTTTCTTTGCTGCCTCGCTATTCTGGCCATACCTTTGTTTGTACAGACCATTGGCCGTAGTGTTATTATTATGAACGTGTTCATTGTCTTTGTTGGAGGTCTCTCTGATTTATCCTTCAGGATTTTTTTTTGTGCCATATATTCTTAATTAGAACTGTACTTATTTATAATCAATAGAAGCACACACTTCCCATGGGAGGTGCAACCGATAGGGCATCTTTGTGTTTGAGGTGGCCATCCCATAGTCACCAACATTGAGAGGATGGAAAGGTTCTGTGGTGCAAGGGATCGAAGCGACCGAAGGGGTGCCCCACTCATATTTGGTAAGGAAATTGTCATTTTAACTTTAAAATTTGTACATTTGAAAACACTCTTTTGAAAAATTAAAGCAGAATAATCATGTCTTCTTTATGAACTTTTTTTTTTTTTTCATGAAACATGGAACTGCTGAATACTGCGTTTTGGACTTTACATTGTATAACTTTTGTTTTATTATTGAGTAAAATATAAACTCAAATTTAAATAAAAACTTAGACATGGCCATGCCCTACTCTCGAATACAAACTTTAGGTAGATCCACTGCAATTACTTCATGGCTGGCCGGCTTGGCAATATCGTATGCGTGTGTACACGCACCGGCTGTGCATCCGTCTAACGCAGCACAGGTGCGCTTCTCATTGGTACAATGTTGTGCTCTGAGTTAAATGTCAGTCAACCAATGAGAAACATCTCACATTTCGGGGTCAGTCATGCTTGTGAACGTGACAGCATTTGTCATTTACAGCCACATACTTTGAACGGTAGCTGTCACCAATCAAGTAAAACGAGATTATGGATATATTATTTTTCACGCAGCCAGAAACCGTGTCACACCATGGAAAGCGATCAAAATCTTCAGTGTGACATTATTTTGTGGAAGTGGTACTTTTCCCTGTTATTGGGCAATAAAATCAGAAGGCTGTTCAGTATACAAAAAGCGGTAGACTACCTCAAAAAGCGGTTGAGTTGGCCACGATGCCATCCCAACTTGGTACAACATTCCTATGCACACCCCAAGTACAGACGTCAAGTTTCAGCGCATTTCTTCCCACAAGCAAACGGACACGTATTCACCCCCTTCAAATAATGCCACATTTTGATGAATTATGTTGAATTTTTCCAAATGATATTTTTTTTATTCACAACTGAAGATTTCAAACCAAACACTGTTTTCGATGAAGGAGGTTATAATTTACATGTGTTGGCTTAGCGTGTTACATGTATTTATAACCTGGTGTTGGCTTAGCAGTTAGGGTGGTGGCTTGGGATCCTAGGGTCCTGAGTTCAAGCCCTGTTTTTTCCGCTGAATTAACACCAGGGGGTTGACTCAGCCTGTCATCCTTCCGAGGTCGGCAAAATGAGTACCCGTGTCGCAGCCAAAAGGAAGCGCACAAAGGGAAGGGGTATCGAGGCATTGATTAAATCTGGTATTGGTGTGCAGTCATGATGGACCTAATGGCCTCCTCATGTGCCTTAATTTCTTGGAAATCCTTGTAAATGTTAGAAATACCTGCAAAATAACATTTACAAATCAAAATTCACTGGTTGTAAAAGTATTCAGCTCCTCAGGTCAGAACTTGGTGGAAGCACCTTTCACAGCAATGACTGCTATGAGTCTTTTTGGGTCGATCTCTCCCAGCTTTGCACAGTGAGATGGTGAAATCTTCATCTATTCTTCACGTGAGAATTTCTCTCATTCTGCCACGTTTGATGTGGATCGTCGATGGACTGCAATTTTCAAGTCTCGCCGTAAATGTTCAATGGAGTTCAAGTCAGGAGTTTGACCGGGCCATTCAAGAACATTTATTTTCTTTTTATTCCACCACTCCAGTGTGGCTTTAGCTTTGTGCTGCAGATCATCGTTCTGCTGAAATGTGAATCTCCTACCCAGTTTCAGATACCTGGCTGATGAAGCAGGTTTTTATCAAGGATTCTCTTGTACTTTGCACCATCCATTCTCCCTTCTATCCTGACAAACTTACCAGTCCCTGCTGAAAAAATGCAGCCCTGCAACATGATGCTGACACCACCATGCTTGACAGTAGAGATGGTGTTGATTGGGTGATGTGCAGTGTTAGGCTTGTGCCAGATATCACAGTTTGAATTTAGACCAAATGTTCACTTTTTGTCTCATTTGACCACAAAACTTTCTTCCACATGGCTGCGGTATCATAAAGATGCTTTTTCTCAAACTCCATACAAGCTTTTAGATGCGTCTTTTACAGTAATGGCTTCTTTCTTGCCATCTGTCCAGAGAGGCCAGGTTTGTGAAGGGAATGGGATATTGTTGATTGATGAACACTGACCCCCATCTTAGACATAGAGCCTTGCAGATCTTTGAAAGTCTTTGTTGGATTTACAGTGACATCCTGAACTAGTTTCCTGCTTTCCCAGCTACTGAGTTTGAATGGGTGACCTGATCGAGGTAGAGTCCAGGTGGTATGATAAGTCTTCCTTTTCTTAATGATGTATTTCACCATGCTCAAAGGGATAATGAGTGACTTTGAAATCTTCCTATAACCCTCTCCTGAACGGTGCTTCTCCACCACTTCATGTCTGACTTCTTTGGAAAGCTCATTGGTCTTCATGTTTGCCTTGTTGGTTTAGCAAGTGATTTGCACCTTAAAACTCCTTAGATAAGTGGGGAAGCTTCATTTTTAAAGTGAAACCACTGATTATATACAGGTGAATTCTATTACACGTATTTTGGAACATTTCAAACAAATAATTTTCTCCTGAAATGGTTTACGGTTAATTTGGTAATGGGTTTGAATACTGATGCAACTGAGAATCATCTGATTTTCTCTGTTAATCGAACTTATTCACATTTTAGCTTTCTTACTTTGGAGTAGTTTGTGAAGACTATATATCAAGTTTGATTTGAAAGCATCATGATGTAAGCTCGAGTGGCATCAAAATGTGAAAACTTTTTGGAGTGCGGTGAAAACGTTTACAGACCACTATATTGTTACGGATTTAAGAATCCGGTCTGATGAATGCATCCACACATCCAGGTCCTCAGACAGTTATTTCCTTAAATGCATGTTCAGATTAGCCCCATCCCCATGTCTAATGGGATCTTAAATGTGATGCATTGAGAAGGGTAAAGGATAGATCCCCTCTCTTATGCGAAGCTTTTTTCTTTCCGACAGACACGTTTACACACATTTCTTTCACGAACTCTGAAGTCCACCCCCCATTCTTCCTCGGCAACAATCTTTCGTGAGCTCCGACGCCCGTCTTTTTTGAGAGCGCACGGGTCGTCATGGTAACCGTGCGCCAGTCGGGCGGGGTGAGCTTGGGGCGGACGGCACCCGCGGAGACGGCCCGGAGATATAAAAACGAGCAAGAGGTATGTTCTAAGGAGAAAAGCGGGAGAGAAAAAGCGAAAAAGGAAAAAGTGAAAGAGAAAAAAAGAAAAAGCGAAAGGAGAGAGGAAAAAGCAAAGGGCGAGAGAGACGAGAAGAAAGCGGGTGTCTGACCAGCTCCAACAACGAGACAATTCGTCCTTCCCAGTGCTTGGGCAAGCGATCAGGTGGTGTGCGTGTGGGTGTGAGCAGCGACGGACGATCCCGGTGCCCTCCAGACGTCGACTGGCTTTCAAGGCTATTCGAGGGTACACGGCGTGGCTGGGTGCTGGCGACGGACGTGACACGCACACATTTCAGGACGTTTTCACTTCACGGAGGACTTTCTGGTGAGCGAGACAATTCTTCCCCCCCCCCCTCCCCCTGAATGATGTGCTGGGTACCCTTGTCTGTGTTTAGGTGAAAGTAAGTCAACCTCCGATAAGCATCTGCTCTTTGTCTCTTTCCTGGAATTTTGATTGATTTTGCTTTGAGATTAATTCTTTATTTACCTCAGCAAATAAAAGGTTATTTTTATTTATTTATTTTCTTATTAATAAATTATTTGTCAATTTCCAATCTGTCCGTGTTTGTCCTTTCCTTCCATTAGTCTAGCATTGTCCGAACCTAGATAGACTGGGAGGTAATTATCACAGATTTGACCAAAAATCGTCGGCACGCACCAGCGGTTAAAACGCTCGGCCGCCCTAATTAAAATCGAATCAGATAACATTGGTGCTTTGCCGAGGGCGTGCTCCCTGCTCAGGTAACCATGTGACCTCTAATTAAACGGAATAATTAGATGGTGGACACTGGAGCTTGTGGTTGACTGGGTGACGTTCGTGGTTCTAAAACAACCCACCGTACCACAACGTTAATTGTGAGGGGTGGCCCCAGGTCCAGCTCTAGCGAGGACAACCGGGGAGTGACAAGCTGGTGTCTCGGTACCCATGGCCCCAACTATATATTTGAAGAACGCATCCACCACCCCCCCCCCATCCTTCCACATCTATTATTGTTATAATTTTCGTTCTCCTCCAACAGAATTAGTGTATTTTTGAATGATTTGTACAACTTGTGGGAGCTTGATTTTTTTTTTTTTTGTCATAACATCCAGTTTTCAGGTTATTCTGGCCAGCAATGCCAGAGTGCATTAGCATGTATGATAATTCATCCACAATCTGACCGACAGGAAATGCGTGCCACACATTAATCCATCTGTGGTGCACAAAACAGGAATGGGAGCAGCCAGGAAATGGGCTAAACTGGTGTGTACAATGAGAATCAAATTCTCTTCCTGATATTGGTGACAGTACAATCCTACAGATAAGTAGGGGACTGTCACGAAGCTCATGCCCCATAGGTGGAGCCAATACAACTGTTTTGTCAAAAGAGCCTTTTTAAAACACACACACACACACACACACACACACACACACACACACACACACACACACACACACACACACACACACACACACACACACACACACACACACACACACACACACACAATGATTCATTTAAATTTTCATTGCCACAATTTTTATTAAACCCGTTATTGTTAGCATGACGGTGCCATCTTGATTATGCCATTGATGCGGAAATAACCACCAGGGAACAAACACCATTAGATCGGACAGAAGTTCGGGTGACAGACATCACTGTCCATCATCCACTTGGCCAATCAGACCGTTGAGCTCTCTTGGGGAAACATCCCACGTGTCTGGCTTTTAGTTGCTGTCTGTGAAAGACACGTCACAAAATCCTCGTAAACTGTGTAACGGATGACTAAATGGGGCGGATGTGTGGCGTGGCAGGCCACCTCGAATGGTCAGAACCCTTGCCACAAATGCTGGTATAGCACAAGAGTTCACAGTCACCATTCTAGTGAAGAGTTATCATTTGGTATATTTGTTGTAACATGACTCTAACCTCATCACACTGGAGCTAATGCTCCACAGATAGGCATAGAAGTGGGGCGTGGAAAGTTGCTTTCCCAGAGTTTAACCGTCCGGCAGGTTCGATTGCATCCCTAAAGCCTCAAAGAATAAATCTAAGAAATGCATGTTTTATGATTAATCATAAATTGTGCAGGATCACAAGGAAAAAGATGAAGAGGAGATGAGATAAGCATCTTTCTCATGTCGAAACAAATATGGACCTCCCTTATCCTATATATGCCTCACATGCACAGAAACATCCATGGAGAAGAATGACAAGGCAGGAAAAATGAACGATTGGAAGGATTAAATGGGCGGGTAGAGTGATAGGGAAGGAAGGGGTTGAAACGAGGTGAGGCCTTGTCTTGCTAACTGATGTGGACTTGTCCGCACTGAAGTGTACAGGTGGGAGTGTCCCCCTCCTTGCCTCCACACACAGGGAACTGCAAAGAGGGTCATTCCGAGCCCGGGTGTAAAAATAAAATGACGCCGTGGCATTCAGGATCCGGACAGTGCCACTCCCGTGGGCATCATCGCACGGCTCGGTCACGATGTCTAATGCAGTTATCATTGTCATTTCCTCCAAAAATCCATCCCTGAAAGCAGATAACTAAAATAAGTTGCAGAATGATTTCTATTTTACCAATGTACGTACGTACATACATACATGCATCCATACATGTAGTGGACAAAACAAATGGAAGCACCTGGGTAAATGAGGGACACCGAGCAACAGCTTCCATACAGGTGTGGCTCATGTGTTGATTAAGCAAATAACATCACAGCAAGCTTCGGGTCATGTATTAAAATGCTGCACAGGCCTGGTTTCCTATAATAATGGAGAGTTTGGCTGCAAGAGGAAACCTCAGTGATTTTGAAAGATGGGTGATTGTTGGAGCACATTTGGCAGGAGCTTCATTGACAAAGACAGCTCAACTTGCTGATCTGATGTTTGATGAGCAACAGTGTCCACGGTGATGTCAGCATGGAGCTGCGAGGGTGAGCATGGCTGCACGAGGAGCCCCCCCCCCCCGACTCCCAGTGCTCCCATCCACAGATCACTTGTGGTCACCCAATGGTTTGATGAGCATGACTGTTATCCATATGTCATGGCCTTCTCAGCCATCAGATCTGAACACAAGCGAGCATTTCTGGGATGTTGTAGAATGCTGCTTGAGACGGCGTTTTCCACTTCTATCAAACAGGTTTGAGTTGCTTGACTTTCTCGTGGAAGAATGGTTCCGCATCCCTCCTGCAGAATTCCAGACATTGGTGGATTCTATGCCATGGCGCGTACAGACCGTACTGGCCGCACGTGGCCCAACACGCTATTAAGTGACTTTATATTGGTGTCTCCATTTTTTTGTCCACTTCCATATATATATATATATATATATATATATATATATATATATATATATATATATATATATATATATATATATATATATATATATATATATATACATATATACACACACACACACACACACACACACACACACACACACACACACACACACACACACACACACACACACACACACACACACACACACACACACACACACACACACACACATACGCCAGAGTTCCATTATAGTATGATGATTTGCTCCTCCAAATTATTTTGTCTTCCGACCTTGACCCAAATATTGCAACATATTCCATCCATCCATTGGGATCATAGCCTGTACAGAGTGTTGGTGCTGCCGAAGCAGTCTCCTTGGCTATTGGGCACAATCCTGGACGGGTCGCCACTCCGACACAGGATACCGGCAATCTGGTACTCACTTTGCTGACCTCGGAAGGATAACAGGCTGAGTCAGCCCCACCTGGTATTAATTCAGCGGCCGAACGGGATTTGAACTCAGGACGCTAGGATCCCATGCCCTCCACCCTAACCATTACGCCAACACCAGGCATATGTAACATTTTTTGGGGGGTTGGGGGGGGGGACCATACTCTCTGCAGAGCGTTGGTGCTGCTAAAGCAGTCTCCTTGGCTATTGGGCACAATCCTGGACAGGTCGCCACTCCGACACAGTATACTAGCATGCCGGCTCTCACTTTGCCGACCTCAGAAGTATAACAGGCTGAGTAAACCCCAACTGGTATTAATTCAATGGCGGAACGGGATTTGAACTCAGGACCCGAGGATCCCAAGCCTGCCACCCTAACCATTATGCCAATACCAGGCATATGTAACATATTGATTGTCATGAAAATTTCATTTTAGAGAATGCTATGAAATAACCTTAACCTGATTTGGTGAGGATTATGGCATTCCATCTTGTAATGCCTCAAGTCCAGCAGGAAAGACTTTCTCCTTTCAATCCCTTTCACCATTTCCATCTCCAGCCTGCTTGTACCACACACAGTTCACTGTGCACATTCTATAGAGATATATGACTGGCATTACTTATTATTGTCCATAAAACTGGCTTCCTCTCGGCCAAGGCATGAGCTCTCCATCCTCGGAAGCTGTTCTCCATTCATCAATTTCAGATTTCCAAATTTGAGGTTCGGGGAGGGAGTGGGGGAGAGGGGGGTTGCTTACACATGATCTGTTGAACATTGCTTGGTACATTGCATCTTCAAACAGCTTTTGGGTTGTGTTGCCTTTGCTGCATCTTTTTTGATTCATTGATGGTTTGCAAGTGCCGTTCCCCTTTTCCCAAGGGAAAGGTTTTGTGATTAAGCATTCCAGGAGAGATTGTGCTCGCAAGTGATCAGTCCTCTTTTACCTTCTTGCACTGCTCTTCTGTTTTGATTGCTTGGAATCCATGCCCGATAGCTGCCCTCCGATGTGGCGGCCTGCGCCGTTGATGTATTCTTTAACATGACCGTGCTGCTGAGATTGTTTGCCCACCGATTGGCGGCACCTTAAAGTGCCAGCACCTCATTGCAGGTCAGGGCAGCCGCAAGGGGCTTGTTTCTGCTTCTACAGTCTTGGCTTCATGCAGCTCCCATCATAAAAGTCAGTCCCAGCGGTGCTCATTACTAGCCTTGCAAACCAACACGTTTGTCAACAAGGCACATTGCAAGCTTTGAAAAACAGGACTTGTTTTTGGGTGAGAATTCAATGTGTGGGCATGGTTGGATGAGTGTGGCAATGGGTGGTGCTGGACATTGAATAGTTACCCAACCAATTCGGAGTCGTTGCTTTATGTGAGACTGCTGAAAGTTGTGCTGTTGCGTCCTGGTCCGTTTTGTGTTCTAACTCTTCCATGAGCCTTGACTTTGTATCCCAAAGAAATCTATAATGCTCAAGCATTCTGCACTGTGTCCATCGCAAGTTTCTCAGACACCATCAGTCTCTCAGCTTTGGTCCTTATTTGATATTGTCGGCCACATAGTGTTTGGCAAGAACCACCATCTGCACTCCACCAGGTTCTGTTGATCCATCTTAGTTGATAATGGAGCAGTGCTGAAATTTCTGAATTTATTTTCTTTTCTCCTTTTGTCGTTGTTGTTGTTATCCGTCCACCTACCCCAATTCCTGTGGAATGTTCCCAGATTTCTCCAGTGTGAGTGCAGTTTTCTTTCTTTTCTTTTTTTTTTCCCCCCACAAATAATACCATCTCTGAAATGTGCATTTTGCTGGAGTCGGGCCACTTCCAAAATAAAGGAAAAGTTTGCGTTTTGTAACCTTGGACTATTTTATGAAAACTCAATTTTAGTTTTTATGTGGCTGTTATTTTACGACGTGATCATTTTTTTTGTTGTCATGACAACCTGCAAACCTTTGTTCAACTTCGGCCTCGTATGAAGTTTGTACACCACGTGCATCGTCAGATTGAGGAAAATCTGACAGATTACTACTTGTGAAAATTGAAGATTTTTTTTATTCTTGTAGATTGGTTGGTCTTGCGCATTGTTCTGTCTGTGTTACTTGCAAAACTAAAGATTTTTAGCTTGCCTGGAACGTCGTTCCAGAGAGCTGATGGGATGGCTGGTCGTCTATCCGTCCGTCCACAAATACTTTCAACTTCTTCTCTGAAACAGCACATGATTTTGATGAAACTTTACCACAACGTTCATCACATGTGATGTCCCAAAGTGTGTTCACGGCATGAAAAAAATTGGGCCCTAAGGGGGCTATGGCAGTCCCCCCCCCTCCCCAAAAATATGTATTTGCCACCTTCTCAGAAACTACACACGCAATTCTGATGAAACTTGACCACAACCTTCATCACCCGTGATGCACCACAGTTTGTTCATGGCATTAAAGAAATCGGGGTCTGAGGGGGTCGACAAGGGAGTTACCCCCAAAATATGTAGTTGCTTTCTTTCAAACCACAAACACAGTTTTGATGAAACTTGAGCACAACCTTCATCACTCGTGATGTACCAAGGTTTGTTCACAGCATGAAAAAAAAAATCCAAAGGTATTTACTTTCTTCTCCATTACATATTTTGTGGGTCATCCAGGCCCACTGGTCAGTGATTTCCTGGTTATCTTATCCAGGCGCTACCAGGTGAACACCCAGGGGTACTGCCACTACGTTTCAAGTCCATTGGTCAGTCGATTTTATTATTCTGTCTGTCTGTTTGGCTGTTTGTCGCCTACGGGTAACAATTTTAAACCAATCTTCACGAAATCTCACCACATGGTAGAGTTTGTCATGAGGAAGAAGCTTATTGTTTTTGAGGTCAAAAGATCAACAACTTTGGTGAGATTTCGAAAATCCTCAATTTTCATCCGATTGACTTGAAATTTGACGAGGTTACATATTTCGGTTCACTGTATTCGACGAGCCAATTATTTTTTGAGGTCAACATGTACCCAGAAGGTCAACATGGGCCAAAGGTCAACAACTAAGATGAGATTTCTAAAATCTTCATTTTTCATCCGATTGACTTGAAATTTGAACAGAATTTGCATATCAGGTCATTGAATTCAACAACCTCTTTTTGAGGTCAACATAGGCCTAAAGGTCAACATGGGCCAAATTTCTAAAATTGCTTCGAAAATTATCAATTTCATCCGATTGACTTGAAATTCGAAGACCATTTGCATCTCAGCATACTGAAGTCGAGCACCAATTATTTTTGAGGTCAACATCGGCCAAAATTTCAACATAGACCAGGTTTATAAAATTGTCAGTTTTGATCCGATTGACTTGAACTTTGAAGAGGATTTGTTTGTTTGGTTTGTTTTTATTAAATAAGGTCAATTTTTTGGGGGGATTTCACAATTATTGTGCAATCCACGACATCTTTCTTGTTTCTTTATCACTTTGCTTTGGCTTACTCAGTGACTGTGCTTTAATTGGCAACTTTGAGCGTGACTCCATTTATCTGTTTGTGGACGTTGTCAGATGATGTTGGTTGTGCTTGCACACTTCATAACTGAGAGCAGACTACCTTCTGAAAAAGCAGCTTATTTGCATATTACCCTTTAAGGATTCAGTTCCTTCAATCCACACTCCTTCCATTTACCCTACACTCAATCAGTGTCTGTTCGTATAAGAACTGTCAATCTTTTGTTAAAATTTTTACCTTCGCCACCGAAGGTGAAGGAGGTGATGTTTTCACCCCTTTCTGTCTGTTTGTCTGTCTGTGTACAGGATATCTCAAAAATGTATTGGGCCAGATATGTTATCAGGAATCAAGCATTGCGGGAGGACGAATGTGCTCTACTGAGTGCCCTTCTAATTTGTAATGATTTGGTGAAGATTTTGTTGTCGTTCTTTCACTTCCAAGTGAAAATAACGTTTGAGTTTGAGTACTCAAAAGTAAAACATACTCTTATAACGTTTGAGTATTGACTTTTCAAACTTTCACCTCAGTGCAGGTAATGGCAGATGAAATGCCTTTTCTCGTATTGCCGGTGCATGAGTTTTGGCTTCATTTCACGATGGAATTGCGCAGGATTTTGGTTGGCATGTGGACGTCGACGGTGGTTTTTGTTCTTAAGAAGGAAATGCTAGCTTTTGTGCAAAGTGAAATCAGTCAAACCGTAATACAAATTAATACAGGTGTGTTGTTTTGCAGGCCTGGTTTATCACCAAGCTCTGTTTACTGTTTGCCGTTCGCTGTCCATGTGTTTCATGGTCAGTGACTCACTTTTGGTTGTCCTTTATCATAATAAATACTTGCACGGCTCTTGGTGTTGAGAGGGTGCTTATAAATAGGTATTGTGGACAATACTTTGTGCTTCTGTCGACGATGTTGGTTTGGGATTCTTTGCCGTTCATAATTGGAACTGCGGGATAAAGGCATCGCTCCATGCACCGTGGCTTGTGCCGGTGAATAATTGAAATGGTGCTTTCCTGGTGAAAGCAGCAGCAGTAATCAAAAAGCCGCTTCCACACACGTGTACATGCACATAGTCAGGGTAACGGCACCTCACTGGCGATGAAGTGTACTGGGTTTAAATCTCACCAATCCGACCCCCACGATGTGACATGCCAAGTCACCGCTTGCCGAATTGCAAAGCGCAATGTACCACTTGGCTCCTGATTGTCAGGTGCTGTGTCGGGGATTGAAAATAGACCAGAGGTTGCGGAGGATTCCTCGGAGCATGTGATTATGGTTTTTGTTGACATTGGGTTTCTTGAATGAATCACTTGGTGTGCAGACGGCAAGGAATCGGATTTAATGTGATTAATCTTGGGAGGATAAGTCAATTAGAACTGGCAATGCAAAAATGATGCAAACACTGTATGGAGTGACTCAAGTGCCACCGTTTTTGCTTCCTATTCTATACCGCACCCATGAGTTCAACTGAACAGTTTGAACTGGAACACATCTAATATTCTTTCCCTCCAAAGCTGTTGCCCCCTCCATTGAGGATGCGCTCCTGTACATGGAGCATGTCACATGATGCACACCTTGCTTTTGTGGTGTTTTTGATTTGAAAATGTGGTGGGGAGAATGCTTGAACCCAGATTGGGAACATTGCAGCTTATTTCCAAGGGCATTGCTTTAAACCTTGGATTTGTTGTTTCATGTTGGGTTTTTTTTATATAAAGTTTTTTTTTTTTTGCAGTCTCTCATGCAGAGAGTGTTCATTACTTCGATCTGACTCATGATAGCAATAAGAGTGGGCCTTTGTGTCATGAGGGCAAGAAGTAAACGTTAGGCCGCTTTTATCAGTCATGTTAATTTTTATGCTTCCACAGCCGAAGGCTGAAGGCATTATTTTTGAGGTTGTTCCCTCCATGTGAACCGTCTCTCCATTATCGGGTTTTTGCTACCATGATAACTTGTGCCAAGTTTGGTTGAAATCTCTTCAATGGTTCATAAGTATGGACTGTAATACAAAGATAAACTGATTACATTTGTGGTTAAATAGGTCAAAGGTCATGGGCCTTTGGGAATCATTTTGCAGACCATCACTCCATATAGAAGCATCTGATGTCTCTCTCGCACTCTCTCGCACTCTCTCGCACTCTCTCGCACTCTCTCGCACTCTCTCGCACTCCCTCGCACTCCCTCGCACTCCCTCGCACTCCCTCGCACTCCCTCGCACTCTCTCGCACTCTCTCGCACTCTCTCGCACTCCCTCGCACTCCCTCGCACTCTCTCGCACTCTCTCGCACTCTCTCGCACTCTCTCGCACTCTCTCGCACTCTCTCGCACTCTCTCGCACTCTCTCGCACTCTCTCGCACTCTCTCGCACTCTCTCGCACTCTCTGTCTCTCTCTGTCTCTCTCTCACTCTGTCTCTGTCTCTGTCTCTGTTTCTCTCTCTCTATCCCTCTGTCTCTCTGTCTGTCTCTCTCTGTCTGTCTCACTGTCTCACTGTCTCTCTGTCTCTCTCTGTCTGTCTGTCTGTCTCTCTCTGTCTGTCTCTCTCTGTCTGTCTTTCTCAGTCTCTGTCTCTCTCTCTCTCTTGCACTCTCTCTCTCTCTCTCTCTCTCTCTCTCTCTCTCTCTCTCTCTCTCTCTCTCTCTCTCTCTCTCTCTCTCTCTCTCTCTCTCTCTCTCTCTCTCTCTTGCACTCTCTCTCTCTCTCTCTGTCTCTCTGTCTCTCTCTCTCTCTCTCTCTCTCTCTCTCTCTCTCTCTCTCTCTCTCTCTCTCTCTCTCTCTGTCTCTCTCTGTCTCTCTCTGTCTCTCTCTGTCTCTGTCTCTCTCTCTCTCTCTCTCTCTCTCTCTCTCTCTCTCTCTCTCTCTCTCTCTCTCTCTCTCTCTTGCACTCTCTCTTGCACTCTATCTTGCACTCTCTCTTGCACTCTCTCTTGCACTCTCTCTTGCACTCTCTCTCTGTCTCTCTCTCTCTCTTGCACTCTCGCTCTCACTCGCTCTCACTCGCTCTCACTCGCTCTCACTCGCTCTCACTCGCTCTCTCTCTCTCTCTCTCTCTCTCTCTTGCACTCTCTCTCTCTCTGTCTCTGTCTCTGTCTCTGTCTCTGTCTCTGTCTCTGTCTCTGTCTCTGTCTCTCTCTCTCTCTCTCTCTCTCTCTCTCTCTCTCTCTCTCTCTGTCTCTCTGTCTCTCTGTCTCTCTGTCTCTCTGTCTCTCTGTCTCTCTGTCTCTCTTTCTCTTTGTCTTTCTGTCTCTCTCTCTCTCTGTTTCTCTGTCTCTCTGTCTCTCTGTCTCTCTGTCTCTCTGTCTCTCTGTCTCTCTGTCTCTCTCTCTGTCTCTCTCTCTGTCTCTCTCTCTGTCTCTCTCTCTGTCTCTCTCTCTGTCTCTCTCTGTCTCTCTCTCTGTCTCTCTCTCTTGCACTCTCGCTCTCACTCGCTCTCACTCGCTCTCACTCGCTCTCACTCGCTCTCACTCGCTCTCACTCGCTCTCACTCGCTCTCACTCGCTCTCACTCGCTCTCACTCTCTGTCTCACTCGCTCTCACTCTCTGTCTCACTCGCTCTCACTCTCTGTCTCTCTCTTTCTCGCACTCTCTCTCACACACTCACGTGACTTTTAATTGATATCAAATGTAACAGTAGGTTGACATCCAACGTGGGTGGAGGCATATCCATTGACACATTCGTTTCAAATTCTATTTTCTAGTTTGTCCTTTCACTTGTCATCCACATGTTGCCTTTGATTAAGTTGAACCCCACGAGCCTTTGCTTTATAGCAGTTCAGTCAAACTTGCCTGTTGTTTTCACATCAACCCATCTTATTGGATTAGCGCTCCTTTATTTGATTAAATCTGCAACATAAGAAAGTACTGCATGGAGAACGTTGGCATTTCAGATTTAATTTGTTGAGCCAAAGTGCTCTTTGAATCGTATTTTTGTTAATTTCTGGGATTGTTCTGCCCAACTCTGTAAATGCTGTTTTCCATTTATTAGTTTGGTGGTGTTGACCCTAACATTCGTGTACTCGTATGAACTTCAAAACGGTATACACTGCTTGGGAGGCTTTGGTATTTCTCTCTGTGCTTTACAGACGGTTTCTGAAGGCAAGGGGCTGGTCTTTTAGTCCTTTCCTTGTTTACCGGTGATTAAACCGGCCTTCCAGCCATCAATAGCAGTGGGGTGGTCGTCTTCTCAATGCTGATTTATGTTTACATTCCACTCTCTCCTTTCGAGCTGGGATGAATGGATGTTCCATAACTATATCATGGCAATGGGCCAAAACACCATGGTCATCAATTTGCATCAAGCAGTGTGGCCTGGAGCACGCTGGATTTTTCGCAGCATGGATTCGGCCTTGTGTAATCACCATGGTTAGTTTTATAATTATTTATTTATTTATTCGTTTACCCACAGGGAGAGATGTAGTCTCTTAACTTCTGGTCCTGATCATCAGCTGCAACCATTCTTGGGTATATCCTCTCTCCAATCTGGGCAACAAAGTTGGTTGCCACCTCAGAAGTATTTGCATGGCCAAGTCCTTCCTTTCCTGTTCTCAGCTTTTATGGTGCATACATCCTTCATCTGAAGTTTCATGGAAACATGGTTTTCCCTGTGGACTCGATGTTGCCATTTCCCATCTTGTCTTCCCTTGTTTTTGGAATCTCATGACAATAAGCCAAGTCTCTGATTAGGAGTTCACCACGAAGCAGGATGGTGGTCTTGTTTCTCCTGCCCTCTCAACCCTTTCTGCCCAACCCCTGTTCCCCCAGATCACACATGTTTTGCCAGAAACCCTGACATTGTTGCTCTTCCCAAATCTAAACTTAACAGCTTACCCCTTTATTATTTCAACCTCCTCTGCTGTGTCGTCATTTTCACTCCAACATTTTCAGCCCACTGTCCACCGACTCTTCAAGGTCTCCCATTTATATTTCTGAGCTTTACTACACCTGCTGAGACCATCCCCCTTTCACCTGTAACTGCGGAGCCCATGCACACTTTATATTTAAAACTCCTATCTTCATGCTCTCGTCTTTCGATACAGTCTTGTTCTTCTTTGTTGACCCTTTTCCTCCCATCGTTCAACTCTTCCATGAACCTTGATGCTCGAATATAGAAACGCGTTTCTTATTGAACTCGATGATAGCCATAGCTCCTGCACCTGAGCTGTGCACGCCTGCAAATAATAATAATCATTTCTTTTGCACTTGCAACTTGTAATTTGTTGATTTTAATTGTGTTGTTAATAATGATGAGTGTCAAAATGGCTGTCTTTATCAGTGCAGGAATATGCAGTGTTGGCTAATTTTATTTTCATTCAATAACTTGTGATTTGTGCTTGGTTATGAACCAAGAGAGACATTGCCGACTACTTCCATCTGTCATGACTCAGACTGTTGTTACTGTATATATTGTGCAGTTTTGCAGTCTTGGCCAGGATGTGCCAGCACCAGGTGACCGCATGTTTAATTGTTTTTCACTCGTTTTTTGGAAAGAAAAAAAAAAGGATTCATGTGCAGCACTTGCAGCATTCACATCATTGGTGATCTCTCAGGGTCAAGATAGACTTGGAATCTCCTGCAATGAAGCTGATTCTGTGGGCTTGTCACTTAGACATTGCAGACAGGTCGGTAGTCTCTCTGTCTTCTCCCGTCTCCTTTCTGGTCTTGTGCCATCTGATCTTTCTGTGGTTTGCCCCCCCCCCCCCAGGTTTTACAGGGCACACACGGTCCACCATCTACCCCCTTCTGGTAAAACGACCTAAATTCAGGATCACTGCTCACCTCCACTCATTTGTTCCTCTCTTTTACCACCTGTAGAATCAACTTCCACATCCTCTTAAATCTCACTCTTGCCTCCATGTCTTCACCACAGCTGTTCACCACCATCTCAGCTCATCCCCAATCCAAAACCATGATCTTTGCTGCCCTCGTTAATCCCACCCAAATCCCTCCACTTCCTAATTTTACAGTTTTTTCCCTCCATGGAGTTTCCTTCTGTGTCCATCTTTTTCACCCCCATGCATGTGTGTCCTGTTTTTGTCTGTTACGTCCTCATCCGTTCAGTGCGATAGCTCTTCCACGAGCCTCAATTATGTCTACCAAAAAAAAGAAAAAAAGTGTTGCTGCATTCTATGTTTGTTTTACCGAGCTGTCGAAAGCACATGTACAGACCAATGGCTGTATGTTGCTTGATGCTGATCCGAATGGCCAAAGAGCAGAAGTGGGATTGGGGAGGGCATAGGTTACCCCATCTCCAATGCACCGATGGATTTTATATGAGCTCAGTATTATAGCCGATTACCTCATGGATTTATTATCCAGGTGATGTTCCTCCAGAAGTTTGTGTTTAGCTTTGTGGCTCGTCATGCAATGCTTGTGATTATTCCTGATGTTGTTCTTCCTCCTCTTATTGGTCGTCGTCGTTGTCGTCGTCTTCTCCTTTCATAGCTTCTGACCTCGTTACTTCCTGGTTGACGGGAATTCTAATATTGCATCGTAGCTTGTTCTTCCGTGTGATATTGCAAAGAATAGTCCTTGTTTAATGTGTTATAAACTGAGAAAATAGTTCTTCGTTCATGGGTTTTTGCTGCTGTTGAAGAGCTTTGGACTTTGCCACACCACACCATCAGGCTGGATGTCGGAATTTCTTGCGAGTTTTCTATTCTGCAACGTGAAATTAACTTGTCATTCTCTTGAGCAGCTGCTTGGCTACTAGTGATTTTGTTTAATTTTAAATAAGGAATTGAGATCAAATTACATCAAATCAGTTCCTGCTGCGAAATGGAATATCTATTTCTATTTCTATATATACATACATCGTGACGATGTCCACATGGGGATCAGTGGAGTGCTCGTCACACTCATGTTTCGATTTACCCGCCAATCACATCATGTGCCTTCTGGTTGAATGGTTTGCATGAGCAGGAACAATCGTCTGGATGGCAGATGGATGGTTGTTCTGTGCACAATATGCGGTTTTACCGTACGAGACATAATCCGTGGCGATGCTCACCATTGCAGTCAGGAGGTGCATCTGATGTATAAACGACGAATGTGGTCATCATTGGTTAGATATTTATCGGTATATCGTCCTGATGAGGGCAAATATGCCTGATGTTGGCTTAATGGTTAGGGTGATGGGCTTGGGATCTTTGCATCCTGAGTTCAAATCACACTTGGCTGTTGAATTAATACCTAGTGTGGTTGACTCTGCCTGTCATCCTTCCGAGGTCTTCAAAATGAGTACCAGCTTGCTGGTATCCTGTGTTGGAGTGGCGACCCATCCAGTATTATGTCCAATAGCCAAGGAGAATGCTTTGGCAGCACCAATGCTTTGCACAGAGTATGGTCACCATGGGTGGATGGAGGGCAAGTAAGCCCAAAATCTGGATCAGTGGCTGTTTGATGTTTAACTGATGTTTCCCACGCAATCCTTGTCTGTTTGACAGTCACCGGGCTGAGACCTCTGTGTTGCAGGTGATGCTTTGGTGTAATGGTACTATGTCCAATGGGGATTGGTGGAGTGCTCGTCACACTCCACTTGTAGGTAGGTAGCGTTCACACTCAAGGTAGCATTCTGGGCCCTGTTCTTTTTCTGGTTTTCATCAATGATCTCTCTGACTCTCTGGAAAATCCTCTTTATCTCTTTGCTGATGACTCCACCCTCTGCCGTACCATCTGTCATCCCTCAGACCGGCAAGCAGCAGCTTCTTCGCTCTCTGCAGATCTGGGTAAAATCACAAACTGGTCCAACACTTGGAACATGTGTTTCAATCCGGACAAATCTCACACTCACTTTGTCTCTCCGAAAGGACCGTTTGGAACCCCCCCCATCTACTTTCTCAACAATCCTCTGGAAGAAGTCCTTTCATTCAAGCTTTTTGGTCCCACTCTCTGCCATGATCCTTCCTGGGAAAGCCACATTTCAAACCTGTCCTCCAAAGCCAGTCACCGACTGGGAATCCTCCATCGTGCAAAGTCCTTTCTCGGCCAACCTGAGCTCCTGACCTCACACAGCTTTCGTCCGCAGCCTGATGGAGTACTGCTCTCACCTTTCTCGGCTTCACGCTGTATAAACCAAGGCATTTAGGATCATTGGTATCTCCCGCGATGAAGCTGAGTCTTTGGGCCTCTCACTCTCTCACCGCAGGCAGGTCGGTGGTCTTTCTGTCTTCTACTGTCTGCTCTCCGGTTTCGCCTCCCCCCTCACCCCCCTCCCCCCCCGCTCTTAAGGAGCGCTCAAGGTCCACCAACAACCCCCTTCTGGTAAAACTACCAAAATAATGAATCACTGCTCACCTTCACTCTTTCATTCCTCTTTTTCCCCGCCTTTAGAATAAACTCCCACACTCTCTTCAATCCCATTCTTCCCTCCAGGTCTTCAAAACAGCTGTTCACCACCACCTTTTATCTTCCCCCATCCAAAACCTCGATCTTTTCTACCCCCGTTAATCCACCCCAAACCCACCTCCTTCAAATTCCTTGCCTTCCATCCTGAAAGTCCCTGTAATGTCCGTCTTGTATACCCCGTGTTCCCTGCCCCACCCGTCTCCCTACCACAGATCTCATGTGTCTGTTCCCCACTGTTTTTTCCTTCTCTCTCCCGCCCCTCTTGTCTCACGCCCCCCCCCCTTGTTGTGTGTTCTGTGTTAGCTCTCATATGAGCCTCAACAATGTATACAAAAAAAACTCCTTGTGCGATCGGCAAGGAAAAAATTTGGGCCAATTTTTTTCATGACCTGGCTGGGCAAGCCAGACGTTCGAACAAAGGTAATTGGAGTTTTTAATTTGCCAGGGTGCTGGCGATTAGTCACGAGCTCACAAAATACATCAGGAATTCTTTGACACCCTCCGGGTCCTGCTCGCGGATAGGCCACCCGGCTTAATGCCCATCCAAAGGACGGTGCACTTTGTGATGCAACAACCCTGCCCATGAAGCACAATTCTGACAGTTTATAGTCAGTCTGAAAATCGAATCCAGACATGATGGCTAAAAAGTCAGTGTGCTGCCCCTGGGCATCCTATTGGATGTAACCCCTGAAAAGTGAGCACGTATATGTGGTTGGACATTCAGTCTTATCCTTTCAATCGAAGGCATTGAAGATTTTCTATCTTTGTCGTGAGTAACATTTGACGAGAATTATCCGTCCCACAAATATTTATTTTTCGATGTTGGAGGAGGTCAGATCTTGTATAAATATCTTTGTAAACAGATCATAACTGCACACGGGAACACGGCTCAGCATTTAATGAGATGCATAACGTTTGTCGTTATTGACGTAGATCGGTGGCTTGTGATTTGCAATGTTCAAATATAATCTAGCACTGATGGCAAAAAGCCTGTTTTTTTTGTTTTTATGGCCATAACTGTTACGTAAAAACTTGCTTTCTGAGCTGCCACAACGTAAAGGTGTAACTTGTCGGAATATCTAAAGGCAGAGCACACTCGGCTAAATAAGCAACCTCATTGTAGCAACACAACGGATCTTCAAAATAAGTTGCAGCCAACGCACGTAAAAGCACACCGAGCCATGATTTGACTTCCAGGGCACTTTTCATCCAACTCGGACAGAGTTCAAATTACAAACAAAGAATTGCCGAGTCGACTCGGGGCATCACGGTTACTTCATATTGTTCTCGAGATATGATGGCTTGCCGAAACTTGTAAATCGTATCATTGAACGATGCCAAAGAAAGCCTCAATTCTATCATCTTGTTTGTTATGCGAGGACAAACCCTCGATGCGCTTTCGAAGAGGTGTTTATCTGCCGGGATGCAGCATCTGCAGAAGAGTTTTCAAAACGCATAAACAGCTTTTTAGGCAGAGTTCTGGGCCTTGAAAAGGTCATGCTTATTGGTGTCGATTAGCCGCGTTGGGCAAATGGACTCAACTATCATAGAGCCTAATGGGCTGTGCATAAACCTCAACATTAGGTCATCGCATGTTGCGACACATAAAGTGAAAATTGGTGAGGGGAACAGGATGAAAATCAAAATCTCCTCTGCAGAAAATATCTTGACAATTCTTTCACATTTGGAGTCGCATGTAAGTGACTTGTCACAATATGAATTGTGCACCTGATGCGGCGCTGTCATCCAAAGGTAAAACCCAGTGAGTTGCAAGCTTGCCCGATGTTCAATCTCAAGTTTTACCTTTGGATGACAGGTATCAGTTGCCCTTTAATGCTCACAATATTTGCAAAAATAAATGAATAAACAAGTCACTAGAGATTCAGAAATGTGCCTTCCTTCACAAAGCTCCATGTCTTCAAAACAAAAAAAACTAGAAGGTTCATGAAACGCCTTACCCTGGGCAGTCTCGAGAAAAAGGACTTGAGAAGGGTCTTTTGAACTCTTTCTTTGTGCTTCTGAGCATGATCTATGTTTCCTATGAGACACAATTTTGTCTGAATCTCAATATTCCTATTGTTAAGAGCTTAAGAGCATAAGCAACAAATTTGATTGCTTGAGATGATGTAAAATGGTGTAAATATTTTGTCCAAGTTCTGCCAAACTGATGTTTTTTCAAAGGTTCGACCGGAAGGTTAAACCTGGTGTTGGCTTCACGGTTAGGGTCCCGAGTTTGTCCCGTTACCCACTGAATTAACACCAGGGGGTTGACTCGTGCACACGAAGGGAAAGGGGCATCAACGGATCGATTAAATCTGGTATTGGTGTGGCGCAGGCATGATGGGCCGAATGGCCTCGTCCTGTGCCTTAATTAAACAAATAAATAAATAAAAGTGCCAATTAAGTGATTTGTGTTCTTCTGTGTCCAAAATCTAATATTCAATTTATTCATTTAAAAAAAATTAAAGTATTTTTATAATAAATTTATATCAAGTGAATCCTCGATCATAAATTGACGTCTCGAAACAGACAAAGTGAACCAATTGCTTGATCCCACTTTTCGCTTCATGCACACGGGATAATAATCCTGTCCAATGCCTCAAGTTGCCTTTTCTTTTCTTTTTTAACCTTTTCCGCTGATCTTTCGAATGTGCAGAATAATGTTTCCTGATATTTTACTGCATTATCATAAATAGGCCACAAGATGCTTTCCATTATAAAGAATTTCAAATTAATATCTTTGAAGTTTAGAGTCGCTGAGCACATAAATCCCTGTCTTTTCAACTTGTACTTTGCCAGAGCTCATTGTCAAACATTGTCATTCGCAACCTTTGTTAGATACTGAATGATCGTGCAAGATCTCTCAGGTCACACCGCCTTTACATAATTACATACATACATTTATCACACTCACCTATCTCACCTGGGTTTCAATCCCGACCAAGCTACAAACGGCCATCCTAGTGTTTCATAGGCATGGTGATTCATCAATGTGTGCGCCGTCCCTCAGATGGACGTTAAACCGGTGTCCCATCTGCCGGCATTAGTTGGTAGATCTTAAAGATCCCATGGTCTCCTTCACCAAGAGTAAGCGAGCCATCACCAGCACCATGGTCAAATTACAAATTTCTTCCCTTCCTTCCATTGAGAAAGGGATGGCAAACTACCCAGCTTGACCTTGGCTGAGAAACTGCTTCGGCAGAACCAGTGCTCTGTAACACAGAGTATGGTACATCGGATTGGGATGAAAATACAGCAAATGGTTCAACGTTTTTGTTGGAATCACGAAACAAACGTGCCTCCACTCACCTTTCTGAAGAGTGAAAAAATTACTCTAAAATCCTCTTGTAAAAACAAGGCGAAGGGTGAGCCTAGCCAGACAACCAATGAAGGCAGTGTTCTTGGGACCTTGTGATATACATCAATTATCGTCTGTGTGATTGAGCAGACCTACCGAGTTTCCTTAATATTGTTTTTCCACCATATTTGTGGGTTGCCTCACGGTGACTGTCGACTCCAAGTGCAGAAGTGAACCATAGGTTCACCAGTAATCCCAAATCAATATGGCACAAACTGTTCACCAGGCAGGAGTATTCTTGTAGTTCAGGCAGAAGGAGTTTAGCCAGGATACTCGCACACACTAACACATTGTTTGCAAAAATACGAAGGTGTCAGGGTATCCTTAGGAGCTTAACCGGTCCAGCTCAACATTGGTCCAATTCTCGTAAATATGCTTTGACCCTTTTCATGTGATTATGATTTGGTTGAACACGTTTCATGAGATAATTTCCAAAGTTCCTATTTATATACAATGTCGAGGCTTGTATAAGAGTTAACACACATAAATGCACAACAAGGGGAGCAGGAGACAAGAGGTGTGGGAGGGGGAAGGACAAAACAGTGGGGAACAGAGACCTGAGATCTGTGTAAGGGAGAGGGATGGGGCGTGGATCACGGGGTATACAAGATGGACATTACAGGGACTTTCAGGATGGAAGGCAGGGAATTTGAAGGAGGTGGGTTGGGGGTGGATTAACAGTGGTAGAGAAGATCGTGGTTTTGGATGGGGAAAGATAAGAGATGGTAGTGAATGGCTGTTTTGAAGACCTGGAGGGAAGAGTGGGATTGAATAGAGTTTGGGAGTTTGTTCCAAAGGTGGGGAAAAAAAGAGGAACGAAAGCGTGAAGGTGAGTAGTGATTCTTGATTTTGGTAGTTTTACCAGAAGGGGGTTGTGGGCGGACCTGGACAGATCGCAGACAGCGGGGGGGGGGGGGGTGAGGCCAGAGAGGAGGCGGTAGAAGACAGAGACCACCAACCTGCCTGTGGTGAGAGAGTGACAGACCCAAAGACTCGGCCTCATCGCAAGAGATACCATTGATACTAAATGCCTTGGTTTCCACAGCGTGAACCAGAGAAAGGTGAGAGGCAGGAGCACCAGCCCAGAGTGGAGAGCAGTTCTCCATCAGGCTGCAGATAAAAGTTTTGTACGTGGTCATGAACTCAGGTATGCCAAGGAAGGACTTTGCACGGCGGAGGATGCCCAGTCAGCGACTGTCTGGAGTCCAGCTTGGCAATGTGGCTTTCCCAGGAAAGATCATGGCAGATAGTGAGGCCCAAAAGCTTGAATGAGAGGACTTCTTCAAGCGGATTGTTGAGAAAGTAGATGGGAGGGGGAGGGGGTATTCCAGACAGTCCTTTTGGAGAGACATCATAGGAGAGGTTTGTCCGGATTGAAAGACATGTTTCAAGTATTGGACCAGCTTGTGAATTTATCCAGATCTGCAGAGAGTGAAGCGATTGCTGCTTGCCGATCTGAGGGATGACATATGGTATGGCAGAGAGTGGAGTCATCAGCAGAGATTTAAAGAGGATTTTTCAGTCGGAGAGATCATTGATGAAAGCCAGAAAATGCACAGGGCCCAGAACACTACCTTGAAGAACTCCAGCCTGGACAGGAACAGGGGATGAGAGAAATCCATTAAGGGCAACACATTGACTGTGCCAGGAGAGGAAGTCTGTGAGCCATGGGTGGAGATGGCCTTAGATACCATAGGAAGAGAGTTTGTTGAGCAGGGCAGGGTGCCAGATCGTATCGAAAGCATGGAACATGTCTCGGGAGTTGGTTCTGATCGCATGTCTGGCATTGAGGACATCCATCCATTGTTGGGAAAGCAGGCGTAGCAAGTCCAGGGTAGAGTGACCTGGTCTGAATCAAAATTGATGAACGGAAATCAGGCTATGGGGAAAGAGGAAGGATTTCATATCAGAAGCAATGATGGATTCCATAACCTTGCTGCTGATTGGGAGAAAGCTGAGTGGTCTGTTGTTGCAGGGATACGAATTTGCACCTTTTTAAGGTAATATTTGCTGATTTCCAAGCAGATGGCAGATGACCTTGAGCAAATGACAGGGTGTAAATGACAAAGAGAGGAAGTGCAATAGCAGCAGAGCAAGTTTTTAGGACACGTGGGCTGATGCCGTCTGGACTGGTTGCAGAATCATAGTCGAGGTTTGACAGCAAAATTCAACCTTATCAGGAGAAAAGGACACAGAGTCCAGGAATAGCTGGGTGTGACTGGGTAAGGTAAGTACAGAAGCGATGGGTTTTAAACACGTGATTTCTAAGCAAACATGAAGTTTAGGCATTCAGATGTTTCGCGTGCAGTGTCAGAGCTGTGCGGCCATTTGAAGTAAGGGAGCGGATGGAGGGGGAACATACACCAGAAACACTTAACTCGACGCCACCAGGATTTGGAGGAGGGAGACATGTTTGAGAGTTCAAACTTGAGATTAGAAAGATGATGTTTTCTGGCTCTCTTGAGGTTAGACACTCACTTGTTCCGAGCTTTGTGGAAGGAACTGAGATTACCCTCATTTGGGTTTGCCTTCCATGAGGCAAAGGCAAGTTGTTTCAGGACAACTGCCTCGCCACAAGCTTCAGTGTACAACTCAAGACGAGATGGGATAAATCTGTGCATGAGAGTGAGCGAATTTCTTTGAAAGAATTCCCAGTATGAGTTGATGTCAGAGGAAGTCGAGATGGGAGACCAGTCTAGAAGTTTGATGGCTACTTGAAGTCCCTGCCAGTCGACCTTAGTGAAATTCCAGACTCGATGGCGCTGAGGTTGTTCTCCAACAACAGCCAGAGAGATGTCCACTTTTGACAAGCATGTGGTTAGATGAACCGATTGGAGCAGAAAATACATATATCTTCCAAATATGGAATGTACCTATATCTTCCAAACATACATTCCATATTTGGAGGATATATGGTGTCGTTGTCAAACATATTGGCAACCATGCACTTTTTTCAAATATTGCACCATTTCTTCCAGAAAATTGTTGAAAAAAAAATATTTTGGTATCCACATGTGTATTTCTTTGGAATGCAGTGGAATAAAACAAAAAACTGGAAAAATTCCTAAATCTTAGCTAATTCCACACAGAAATCCTAAAATGGCCCAGACAATATTATTGGCACCTTGGAGAAGTTGTTAGAAATAATAAGATTTCAAGCAGGTGATTCTCCTTTACTTTGGAATTGAACTCACCTGTGGTGAGTTGCAGGTGCCTGCAAAAAAGATAAAAATCACTCATTCAACCAGTTTAAATAGAGAAAAGGAGTCATTCTGCTGTTTTGTGTCACTGTGTGTACCACAATGAGCATGGAGAAAAGAAAAACAGAATTATCTGAGGAGGTCAGACACAAGATTGTAGCTAAGCATGGACAACCTCAAGGTTCCAAGTCCATCTCCAGAGACCTTGATGTTCCTGTGTCCACCGTACGCAATGTTATCCAGAAGTTTAAGGCCCATGGCACTGTAGCCAACCTCCCTGGACGTGGTCGCAAGAGAAAACTTGATTGAAGGTTGCAGCGAAGGATTGTTCGAATGGTGGAGAAAGCACCTCGACCAACTGCCAAACAGATTCAAACTGACTTTCAGACACAAGGTATGACGTCAAAACACACCATCCGTCGCCAACTCAATGAAAGGGGGTTCTATGGCAGGAGACCCAGGAGGACCCGACTGCTGAGAGGGAGAGACATAAGAAAGCCCGACTGGAGTTTGCCACTACCCACCTGAACAAGCCAAAATCCTTCTGGGAGAATGTTCGGTGGACAGATCAGACCAAATTAGAGCTCTTTGGAAAAGCACATCATCTCTATGTTTACAGAAAATAAAATGAAACCTTCAAAGAAAAGAACACCTTCCCTGCAGTTAAACATGGAGGTTCAGTGATGTTTTGGGGTTGCTTTGCTGCCTCTGGCACTGGGTGCCTTGAACGTGTGCATGGCATCATGAAATCAGGAGATTACCAAGGCATTTTGGACTGCAATGTTCAACCCAGTGTCAGAAAACTGGGTCTCCGTTGAAGGTCATGGGGTTTTCAGCAGGACAATGACCCCAAACGCACTTCAAAAAGCACCCAGGATTGGTTCAAGATAAAACGCTGTACTGTTCTGAAGTGACCAGCAATGAGTCCAGATTTAAATCCCATTGAACACCGGTGGGGAGATCTGAAAACAGCAGTTGGGAGAAGGCACCCTTCAAATCTGGGAGAACTGGTGCAGTTTGTACAAGAAGAGTGGGCCAAACTGCTAGTAGAGCGGTGTAGGAAGATGGCTATAGGAAGCACTTCACTGCAGTTATTTTGTCCAAAGGCTGTGTTACCAAATATCAAGTCGTGGGTGTCAATAATTTTGTCAATACCATTTCTTTTTATTATCTGATTTTAAAGGATATATTAAGTTCTGAATTAAAAACAAAGAGTCTGTCATATTAACAGTAAAATATAGAATTGTGGAGACTAAATACTTTTGTCAATTTCAACTTGTTTTTGGAGAAAATTGTGAGTTATTTGAAAAAAGTGCAAGGGTGCCAATGTGTTTGGCCACGAGTGGTATCTATTCCTCTTTGTAGTTCTTCCAAATCTTGAATGTAGCCTTTTGAAGTTCGAAAGAGTTGTTGTTATAGTTGTAGTAATCGTGGTTTTGTTTGATTGTTGTGGTGGTACTCGTGGGAGTGGTGATTTGCTTGAGCATCGACGACGCTTGTCATCGGATCCCTATTCAGGCCTGTTTTATTCCTTGCACGAGAATGTGTCTGCAGCAGTTTGTTCGGCCTTTGCACAACCAGAACAAAATGAACTATATGAATTTTGGAGCCAACGTTAGAAGGGAGAGGAATGCAAATGAAACCAAGACGGACGAGAAGTTTGAAAATGAATGGTTCATTTGAAGCATTTGCACACTTGCATTGCAATTGCATTTTGAGTGTATCGAACCGTGGCCAACGGCAAATGCCGCCCGGGTGACCCTGTCCAACAGACGGAGCACGAACCCATCGCTGGTTGTGCAGAAGGCACGATGACCTTGCCTCAAGTGATCAATTGCGAAGGTTAACCTCGTTGCTTTTCTGGTTAGCCATGGAGGAGGGTTACTCTGATACAGTGGGAGTTTTTCATCATGCTTGTTTTTTTTTTTTAAGTTGAAATGTTTCTTATTCCATATAAATGCAAATGCTCTTTATTGTCGATGAGCACGCAAGGTGTGCTTGCATGACTTGACTTGCATTTATATAATTCAAGAGAGACTGAAATGTTTGCATTTGAGCATTGGCCAAAAAAAGAAACATTCGAGCAGAGGGTCGCACAGAGGGAGGTTTTAGGGGTAGTGTGATTGGGGTGCAAGGACGAGTACATTAGCCTTTTCGCTCGTGGAAATTTTACTTGCTTATTAGTTCCCATCTGAGCTGCAAGCCTCCGCCATGATTTTGTGGCTCCTCTCCAAGACGTCAATATTTTTGGCAAAAGCACTTGTGGTTTGACGTCTCAGCTTCGAGCGCAGGGTGTTTGATTTTTATTTTTTTTTTTTTGTTAAATTACTTGCCTCTGATCTATCTTGTAATAGTCCAATTGCTCTTCCAGCGAAAGCAATACATGCAAAAGATGTTGCATTTGCTGCAATTGTATCTGTTAATGAACTCTGAGCTTCAGCCCTAATGAAAGATGTTAGTTATTTCATACACGTATACAGGGTCTCTCGTAACCAGACTCGGTGGTGTAATGATTGGAGCACCCGCTCCGAGTCTGGGATAGTCGGTGGTTTGAATCCCAGCCGAGTCATCCCAACGACCTTAAAAAATGGTTCCTTGCTTGATTCTCAGCATTTCAAAAGGATAGAGCATGGACAAACAACCCTGGGAAGGCAATGTCAATCACCCAGTATAACCATTGCCAATAATTTGGTCCTGGTGCCCCAGGCGGCCTCTCTCCAGGACCGGGTGGGCACCACGAAACTGGTCCCGGAACCCCTTATTACCTCTCTCTGGGACCGGGTGGGCTCCCGTGGAGCGGATCTCGAGGCCCCGGGCGGACTCTCCCCGGGACCTGGCGGGTTGTCCAGAATGGATTCCGGTGCCCCAGTCCTCCTTAATTAAATCCTCTTAAATCGTCGTCCTCTTAAAATTAAGAAACCGTTGCGCCATTCTGTTCATCTTCTTGATGTGTCATCAGATCACCTTCTTGTTTTCATTCATTATTTTCTCTTTATTTTATGTTTTGAATCTTTAACTTGAGGATGGTGAGTAACGGCGGAGATGGGTTTCCACAATCACCGAAGAGAGTTGATTTATCTCGAGTAACATGAACAGAAAGTAACCTGAGTGTATTGCTTGCACATTTAAAATAAGAGCTTGACAAACAATAAAACGAGCTTTCTTTCTCTTTCTTTTTCTTGCTCTGACCTCATCAAAGGTGAGCAGTCGTGCAGCAATTTACCAACGGCTGTGTTCAGATAATGGAGATGAAAGTTGGAGCAAAGCCATTAAACCTTGAAATGTCGAAGGAGATACTACTCCTTCCTGCACATATTAATTTTATATATTTTAACACTCTCATCAAACTAAACATCGGACATGTTTGGGGAGACCCGAGTACGGATACGAAGACATCGTTTTGTTCGCAACTTGTTTGGATGTACCTCCCACCTGGCATGCTGTTCTCACAAGCGTTTTAATTGATGGAAGAGTGTTGCTAAAGTTGCAGAAATCATACATGAAGGCAGCGAAAAGCTCCCACGAATGATTGCAAATGAACAATTTGGAAGGGAAGAAAAAAGAAGAAAAAAAAGTAGTTTAAGTCGAGTAAAAATGGTGGCGTCAGCACCTGAATTAAATAAGAAATCCATTACTCCCTGCCAGTGTTTTTGCTGACCAAGGAATTAAATGGCAGAATAATTTTGGAATACATTGGTTTTTTGAGAGAGTCGATTGTTTCATTCTTTGTCTCTCTCAGATCCTGTCCAAGACCAACTGGGCATCTCAGAGCCTCCTCCTTCCCTATGTTCTGGTGCCCATGATGTTTTGTTTAAAAATTTTTTTTATCTTTTATCAACTCATCAGTTGGCTGTTCTAACTTGCAGCAGCTTTGCATTTTGCAGCTTTAACTTTAATTTTGTTGAAAATGCTCGCAGTGTCCTTGGTGTGCCCGATCATTGCTTTGCTTGGTGTACGAACGAGGTGGAGTCCAAAACACGACTTGTGTTGCAATGTCACCACAAAACTCACCGATTGCTAGCATATAAGTGTGAGACTGCCAGGTGACTACCTCGCGAAGGATAACCCATCTGTGCTTCTTATCACTCCATTTCTTAATGGGTGGGAGAGAAAAACCCTTCGACTCCCACTTGTTGTCCTTTTTATCCTTTACCCTTGGGTTGCTTTATTCTCACACTTGTGCACACTTTATCCTATTCTCTCAGTCTTCCCACAAAATAACTGTCATTTTAATTTGTTATTCCAAGAATACCCAGAAACGAATTCTTTACAACAAGGATATCCAGAAACACCGGATCCCACAGGATGGTGCACACAGAGGTGCTGTTCTTAGTTTGGAGCTGCCTCATCTGGGTTTGATTCTCGTCTCAACTATCAACCGTCGGATTGTTGCTTCTCGGACAGGGCGCTGCATCGCAAAATGGCGCAGTCCCTCAGATGTACATCAAGTTGAAAACTCGTGTGCCGCCATTGGTTGCTCGACGTAGAATATAAAATGTTCAGTGGTATATTTCTCAAAGTGAGCGAGTCGTCGCCAGCACCCTGACTACATTCCATATTCTTATCCTAAATGGTTCCAATTGAACGCAAAGCCTGTCCAGCCAGTTTGTGAAAGACTTGGGGTGTTAGTACGCACGCTCTCTCAGCCATGACAGACCTCACAAGCTGGTAGGATTCATTGTGACAGTCGTTGATGTCTTGAATGGATGGATGATCTATTGGGGGTCCTCAATGATTGATTGTAACTTATCATCAATCAGGCAGGTCAGATTAATTGCAACCATTGATGTAGTAGTAGTAGTAGTAGTAGTAGTAGTAGTAGTAGTAGTTTTGTTGTAACAGATGACGAAGAACCATTGTTGGTCCTCATTGATGAATCAATGAGGGGTGTTGGTGTCATTTGGATGTATGGGTACTGTACATTGCTCCATTTTATTTCCTCCCCCACCCCATCCCCCCATCCCCCCATCCCCTCATTGGAATCTCTATCAAGTAACACTCAATGATTGTTTCTCAAGCACCTTGTGTTACCTGAATGAGCAGGTGCTGTTGCGATCTCATGTGGCAAGTGTTTATTAGTTATTCCAACGAATCCAGGCAGCCTGTTGGTTACATGTTTGCTTTTATCAGGATTTGAGAATATGCCGACGTGAAAACTATTGAAACATGCGAGTTGAGAGTTGATGATTCGGCGGAATAATCCCACTCCTCGGTCAACTGTCGTGATCCTGACCGGAAGACATTTTCATCATGATCTTGTTCTTGCAGATTTGCGTTTCCTGTGCCATCTGTTTATGCAATACCCATGTCTGGTATCCCCCCCCCCCAAAAAGACCCCTTTTTTACATCCCCCAAATCAAATTTTACTCGATGTGAGTTTGTCATTGATGCAGATGCCACTATCAAATGTGTCCATTCATTCTCAGCTCGGACAATACATTTTAATGGGTGGGCGCATCCTGTTGTTTTCATGGTGTGATAATCTGGGGATCTTCAATATAAAGTAGTGCAAGTACGCCTTGTAAGGTTCAAACTCGTACTATCTTCTAAAAAGCCATGAATTACTTTCGGGCCCAGCATCCCTGTGTCCTCAGCTCCAGGAATATTCATATATTTGAAACGCAAACACATGGCAGCTGTTTACCAAGCTTGTTAAACACTGAACCCCATAGGGATGTGAAAAGTGTGGGTGAGTTGGTTTGTGTTGGGTGGGGTTTTTTCGAAGAGGGTTTAATCATATTTGGCAAAGTAATGAGCATCGTAGCTTAAGGCCTTAAATGTGGCCAGATTGCAAGAATCTAAAGCGCCGGCTCATCTGTTGTGTGAATATTCCGTCGGCCTTGGCCTTCTGGGACTGGCTTGCTAACGATGCCCCAAGGAAGAGTGATAGCTGACAGTGTGCTTGTTGCTGATGAGACACAGCCAGGTTGAAATGAGCTGTTCGTGTTCCATGCTCATTTACTTGTTTAATGCAATAATTTTGGGGGCTGCTCTTTATATGAGTGCAAAGTGGAACTTCATTCCATCCGAGCAAAAACCTCTTTGGAAATATCAGCCGTGAGGTCGAGGCCTTTTATTCCCGAGACGTGAAACACCCTGCAACCCACGCCTACAGAAAACAGACTTTTTGGAATGCTGGCCACATTTTCCATCCAAACATCATGTAACTTTGTGAACCAATTCTCCGTGGGTAGACGCTCAAGTCAGTTGCTCAAGCAGTTGCGGATCAAACGAACTGAAAAGTGAACTGGAACGGCATTCGTAGAGAGCATAGTCTCACCTTGCACGTTCATTCTGAACAAAAGTACCATCATTAACTGGACACGCTAATATTATGGCCCAAATACCCGTATAATCCATGCACCCTATTATGTCACAGTTTCTTGGCATGGGTTATGAACGTCAAAAATGTAATTGTTCACCAACATCGTGTCATAGGTCAGATATATGAAGTTTCAGATTTTTCAGATAAAGATTTCAATTCGACCAACTATGGCTGTAATACCACTTCTCTGATGACATCGTTATGACATATGCCAAGTTTCAAAGAAAATTTCATTGAGCGGTTTCAGAGAAAATGATGTACAAATTGTTTCCTATAATCCAATGTGGTTGCCATAACATGTGACCTGTGACATCAGAGTTCGCAATAAAATATTGTTTATGGGAAGTCCCTCCTAAGTTAAAAGTTTTGCATCGATTGGACAAGCGGTTGCATAGAAACCCATTTTTAAACCGGACATGTATAAATATATGGATGTACACGCACATGCACACACAGATGGGGCATTGCAATAGTCTCGCATCCCCTTCGGAGCGGGACTAACTAGAACGGCACTTAGTAGAGCACCTACCTCCACCAGGCTAAACAGTTTACTTTTGTATCCCACTGATAGGCTGGATCTACATCCGAACCATTCATCCTCGTCGCACACCAAAATCGAATCGGTTTGTTCTTGTCACCGAATCAACTCATCCACTACGTTTTGTCATAATCCATCCACAACTTTTCTAATTATCGTGCTATACATAGTTTTTGGTCCCATCTTTGAATGGTGAAGAATCACTTGGGGAAATTAAAAAAAATTCTCACGGATTTTCACCCAAGTCTGATTAATTCGTTCTTGGCGCACACCCGACCTGTCCACCAAATTTCCTCTGAATCTGTCCATAACCGAGATATCCTGTTCACAGACCGACAGACAAATCGATGGGTGAAGACATGACCTCCGGGAGCGGAGGTAATAAATGTGAAAAAGTCAGGACGAAGGGAAAAAACAAGCAAACAATGAGGGCCTCTGCCATTGTTCCACAACGTGGTCAAGGATGGTTGTGGACACCTATTACTATTGTTGTATTTATTTATTTATTTTTACAGAACTGACCGGTGATGAAAGTGCTGTTGGGATGAAATTTGTGCAATGAAGACGCTTAACAAGTCCCACTTCAGGTGATAAATCCGCTCCACCCTTAATCGAACCACAGTACCAACTTGATTTACTGCACAATTCAAGAAAAACAAACAAACAAAAGTGAACAAATATCTACTTGATTCTACTGTACCTGCAAGTTGGCGAATACGTCATGGTTTCTGACTGTCTTTGTGACAGGTTTTGTGAGACGCGCTTGTCACATTGCTGCCAAGACGTGTGCCGTATCCTCATGGTAGCTGTAGCCAAGGTGCATTGCGTAAGCCACATGTAGTTAAAAGTATCATAACGTCCGAGCGGAGCCATCCAGTCGTCTTCCGCTATCTCTCAACCTCTGCGCTTTGGAATTACAGCACAATGATCATGGGAGGCCGGGCTCATCTGGCTGCCTGCCCGCCGCTGCTCGGTGGCTGGTCGGGGCTGTCCCTGGTGGGGTTCTGTCCGGATTGGTTAACCACAAACAAATGCACTGAGAGAGGGGTGGTCTGCATGGGGAGAGACGGGAGGGAACTCGTTCTCGTGCTCCGCGGAGGCGTCGAGCTCGCACTGCAAACGGATCTGCTTGTGTGGCTGACTGTGCGGACGTCGCTACTCGTGCTTAACGAGGGATCTGGTCTTGTAATTGTCTTCATACTGTTCTTCTTTCGTGTCTTTTCTCTCAATCTTCTGGTCAGCTTTCACTCTTCATTCCTGTCTCCTACTTCTTTCCCTCTGTGTTTATGCATTTTCTTCTCCTTGCATCTCTTTTGATTGTCGTCTTCTCACGATTTCTGTTTCCTGCCCCCCCCACCCCAATTTCTTAGCCTGTTTTTTCCCCGTGTCTCTCTGGCTTATCTCACCTGTCTGTTTTTCTTACTTTTTTTTACCTTTTCTGCCTCCACCTCTGTCTCCTTGCTGTGTCCTCCCATCAGAGCAGTTGCCTTTGGAAACTGCTCTAATTTTGCTTGCATCTCTTCCATACAAAACTATCCCCCCCTCCCTCTTCCCCCTCCTCCCTCTCCCTCCAAACCCCTTCCTCCACACCTTCCAACCATTTTCTTCATCTACCATCAATCTCTTGTCCTCATTCTCATGTCCTTTGCTTGCTCTTTTTTAAATACTTTGTTCTCTTTTCTCTCGTAGCAGTTGCTCTGTTTTTCACCTCCTTCCCATTTTTCCTCTTCAGATATTTTTTTGTCCAATCTTTAGTTTCCCATCTACTTCCCTCCCATCTCTTTGTCTGGGTCTCCCCCTCCCCGTCTAATTATCCCCCTCCCCTCCCCGTCTAGTCCCCCCTCCCTATCTAATTCTCCCCTTCCCCCTCCCTGTCTACGTCTCCCCCTCCCCCTCCCCGTCTACGTCTCCCCTCCCCCTCCCCATCTACGTCCCCCCTCCCCGTCTAATTCTCCCCCTCCCCTCAAATTCTCCCCTTCCCCGTCAAATTCTCCCCTTCCCCGTCAAATTCTCGCCCTCCCCGTCTAATTCTCCCCTCCCCTCCCCGTCTACGGCCCCCTCCCCGTCTAATTCTCCCCTCCCCCTCAAATTCTCCCCATCCCCGTCAAATTCTCCCCCGCCCTGTCTAATTCTCGGCCTCCCCATCAAATTCTCCCCCGCCCCGTCTACGTCTCCCTCCCCGTCTAATTCTCCCCCTCCTTGTCGTCCCATCTCTTTACGCCTCCCCCCCCCCCCCCCGTCTAGTCTCCCTTGTCCCCATCAGTCACCCCATCTCTTTTTCTGTTTATTGCCTTCTTGTTTCTTTTGTCATCATTTTCTCCATTTCATCCTTTTTGTACAGTCCTTCACTGTATGCCTCCCAGTGGTACCATGGGATTCTACGGCACTCTCAAGATGCTCCTTTTCAAAGTAAGCACCATTGAGCGGAGAGTGTGCGTGCGTGCGTGCGTGTGTGCGTGCTTGCGCATGTATGACGGCGTGAGTACAGTATGTCGATTAACTATACCGCAGAACGTATTTATTGCTGAGGATGTTCTTGCCACATACATGTGGCAAACCACTTTCGACCCACAAATTTCGTCTGTATCAATTTAGTGATTTAGCTTTCACAAAGATTGCACTTCACGTTAAATTAGCATTCCATACCTATCCATGGGGTGGGTGGGAGAGAGTGCGAGAGTGTTTCGGTTCAAGTTTCACTTTAACCGATGTTATTAAAATACTATCAAGGTAAGGATTTATTATTTTCATGAGGAACATTAGTTTGCTTCACAGAGCTGAAGTTGAGACAGTTTCTTCTTGTGTTGAATTTGGAGATCAATACTTAATTAACAAGAAAAAGAGCAATTGGAGATCGCAGACCCTCGCCAGGACTTGTGTGTGGTTTGTGTACCGGTGACCGTGAGTTACATAATTAAGTGGAAGAAGCACTCGGTATAGCGCAAACCTCCGCCACGTCATGCCTGATCCACGAGAACATATCGGGCCCAATGCATTTTTGAAATATCATGCCATACAGTACTACATCGTTTTTCGGCTCGATCTCTCAATGGCGAAGAATCACTTTAAAAATTAAATAATTCTCATATCCACCTTCGTATCTTCACCAAAATCTAATCAGTTCGTCCTTGTCACACACACCGAGCCCGTCCACAAAATTTCATCTGGGTCCGTCCCCAACTTTGTAAGATATCCTGCTCACATGGACACACAGATAGAGGAGGGATGAAAACATAACCTCCTTCACCTTTGATGGCGGAGGTCATTAGTTGATTCATTTTGGCACCAGGCTCAGAAAGCGACGTACCCTCAGTATTGAACTCTGCGATTGTTCAAATTATATTTCAAGTTCAGCATTCAGGGTACCTTTCTCAGCCCGTGATAGGGTCTTCAGTGTCTTTGCACCCCTTTTCAAGAGGAAATACTGTTGTCTTGTCTGGTTTATTTCTTGTCTTATTTACAAATTGCAATGTGAGGTGAGGATGTAATAACACCTTCCTGGCACACACTTCACTTACTGCAATGCATATAATTACCCTTTATGGTACACATTTCCACCAGGGTTTTTCAATGCCACTCCAAAACATTGCTCGCTTTTGTTGCTGGAGCATGAAGTGGTCATCGAGCGACACCGTTTGTTCCCTCTCCAAAACGGAACTTGGAGTTATCTTTATACTCTACGTGTTCAGCGCTGATTTTCATTCGACCCCTCATTCCAGTGCACGGGGTAGAGGCATCTTGGCAGCTCTCAGTTGCATGGATGGCTACAATCTCATGCACCGGGCCAGGCCTGCTTGGAGGAAAGTGCATCGTGCTGTATCCATCCTCTTGTTTCAACATACGTTCAGGTCTCATGGGATTTGAACGAATCAGCCATCCTGTTATGAATCTTCAGGTTGCATCTCATGGTATCAAAAATAATCTCTGTTCTTCGTTCTGTTTCTTTGGTTGGTTTGTCTGTCTGTGTTTGTCTTCAGTGCTATTTTGGTGATTGTTATTTCCCCAAATTAAGATATTTTTTAATACATCTCTGGATTCCCAGCCGTTGCGTTATCTATTTTGCATGATGCTTTTCCTGGAACTGGTGATAATTGCCCATTTAGCCACAGTGTATTGCTTGTTCCATGTTAATTTGCTTATAAGCAAGCTCTGCTGTATCGGTCATGCCTTTATTGTCTCACACTGATGGGCAAGAGCACTGAAGTAAGATATGGTGGTGTGTCACCTTGTTGATAACCACCATCAAGGGGGAGAGGGTGGCGGGGGGGGGGCATTCTACCTTGTGATCTCAGCTCTTTTATTCATTATCGTCAGCCTTTTCTTTTGCAATGCGACATTTTTCAACCCCATTAACTGTGAACTGAGGCATGGACATGGTGACTGACCGACAAGAGTCTGACACGTGGCCAAATTTGTGCCTGCTGCAGCGTTTGTTGCTGGAAACATCGGAACAGGACGGCACGTTGAATTTTGCTGCAAAAGGAAGCCAAGTTTTTGTTTTTGGTGGACAGCCGTCTGACATGACAGCTGGCTCATTGAGTTCCTGTGGTTTGGCCTGTCACACTTTGGCGTCTCCTTGGTCCACCTGAGGAAAAATATTTCCACGAGTTGTCGAGAGCCACCTTGCCTTGTCTGCCCTGCTCTGCCCTGGACCTAATTGGCCCTGCTGTGTGATTAATTGACTTTGGGGGGGGGGGAAGGGAAGAGGATAAGCAGTACTGAGGGCAAGCAGGCCTGTTTCGTAGTTTTGATTTTGTTTTTACTTTACACATTTTCAAATTCGTTGTCCATCTTTCTCAGTCATTGTTTCAATGCACTAATTAACCTCCGCCATCGAAGATGGACGGAGGTTACTGTTTTCACCCGTTTGTTTGTTTGTTTGTGAACAGTATTATGGAAAAACTCCTGGACGGATTTCGACGAAACTTGGTGGGGGGGTTAGGTATAGTCCAAGGATCATGCCATTAGATTTTGGACTTTGTCCCCCCCCCCTCCCCCAAAAAAATTGTTAGAGAAAATTTTTTTTTTTTGCATTTCTACATGTTTTAAGTGATTTCCAACCCCCCACCCCCCCAAAAAAAAATTGTTAGAGAAAAAAGAAATTTTTGCAACTTTTTTTCAACAAAATTTTGATTTCTTTTTTTGCATTTTACATGTTTTAAGTTATTTCCAACCCCCCCCCCCCCTGCCCCCCAAAAAAATGTTGGAGAAAAGAACTATAACTGTCAGCACTGTTGACATCATATTTAATGAATAAGATATCAGGTTCACTTGAGTGACACAACAGTATTGGCTGCGGAGGTTTTGCACTCTCCCGAGTGCTCCCCCTCAAGTTAACCTCCGCCATCGAAGATGGACGGAGGTCACTGTTTTCACCCTTCTGCTTGTTTGTTTGTTTGTTTGTAAACAGTATTATGGAAAAACTCCTGGACGGATTTCGACGAAACTTGGTGGTGGGATGAGGTGTGGTCCAAGGATCATGCCATCAGACTTCGGACTTCGTCCAAAGTCCAATATGGCCGCTATGGCGGCCATTTTGAAAAAATATTTGAATTTTTGTTTTGCATTTCTACATGTTTTAAGTGATTTCCAACCAAAAATAAATAAATTTGTTTGAGAAAAAAATTTGCAACTTTTTTTCAAAAAAATTTCGATTTTATTTGAAATATATTTGAATTTTTTTTTTTGCATTTCTACATGTTTTCGGTGATTTCCAACCCCTCAAAAAATAATTTGTTAGAGAAAAAAAAACAAATTTTGC
Source organism: Eptatretus burgeri (assembly GCF_056783735.1). NCBI lineage: Eukaryota > Metazoa > Chordata > Myxini > Myxiniformes > Myxinidae > Eptatretus > Eptatretus burgeri. The sequence continues at coordinate 60,034,475 of NC_140970.1, read as the reverse complement.
AACTTTTTTTTCAAAAAAATTTCGAATTTTTTTTTGGGGCATTTCTACATGCACGTCGATCTAGTTTAGTTTATTCAATCGTGGTTCAGTAGAGTCTGATCCGTTTTGACCTGCAATGAATAGGATATCAGGTTCACTTAAGTGACCCAGCAGTATTGGCGGTGGAGGTTTTGCACTCTACCGAGTGCTCCTCCTCGAGTTGGAATGATTGTGAAACTCTAGTTTTGTTTAACTTAGTGACATTGTTTCATGTACCATTTCTAACCAATATATACACAATGTAATTGGAAACACTTGAAAGGAAGACACTGGACCAACGGTTAGGTGCTTTAGTCTGAAGGGGCAGTGGTTACGTAGTTTTACACCATGTTTTGTCTGGATTGGCCTAAATATAAGGGCGCAGGTCTAAACTCTTAATTTTGTGACCAATTTTGAAGTTTGACCACCGCATAGTCAAAAATATGATGCCATACCGATGTGTACCTGTTTTAGTCTGTATGGCCTGTGTCAAGATGTTTGTTTTTCTTCTGCCACGTTGTGTCTGGATTGGTTGAAATATTACTGCTCGACAGGCCAGACATTAATTTCACTTCTGATTTTTGACCTTTGAAGCGCCAAGATATTTTGATGAAAAAGCCCCAAACTAACGTCGTTCACTTCAGTTGGTAGGGGTTGAATAAGGAAGGGTTTTTGGCAATTATTGTTTGAATTTGTTGAAATACAGGCAATGGTAAAGCAGAAGCATTAATTGTGTGCCTTAGTTTGACCTTTGACCCGTGTCTTACCCCGAAGACTGCTCGAATCCGAAGTTTTTCTGCCCGTCCCGAAAGTGGCTGTTCTAAAGCGCCTTTGTGTGAACCTTCGTTTCGAGAAACTTAAATACAGGGGAATGGCAAGGCAAAATGTGTGGGTTTCTTCCGTTTTCACCTTTGATCCCTCGAAATCGGAACGGGCGTCCAAAATCAAAAAGAATCAAATGTCATCTGGGTGTGCTTCACCAATGTACCTCAATACCAAATTGGAGGAGGATTGGGTCAGAAAAAAAATGTCTGGGATTGTAATTTGAAGAAAATTGAAAAAGGTGAAGCATGAAAGAAAAAAAAAATAACAAAAAAACAATACTGCACATATCTTCCTGGATGAGGGAAGACTTATTGGGTATAATGCCAACCGTAAGTCACCACCGCCTACAATGTCCAGATGGACTAAACTTGTTTCTCGAGAAGCAATTCCTAAAACCTGTTGTAAAAATACAAGGATAAAAAGTTGTTTTCTATCAACCATTACAAATCATCGGAAAGTCGGACAATATTTGCTCTTTACAGCAAACGATGAACCCATTTAAACAATGTGTGGATTTGAACCTGGGATCCAAGAATATTGGAGTGTTCAATGAGCGGTGTGGTTCAGATGAGAATGCCAACCTGAAATGAAGTTAGCTTTGGGAATCTGTCAGCTCTGACAAACGAGAAATAATATTATTGTATTGATTTATAATCCTGACTGCTACCCCGACCTGTTCATGTGACATGTTGCAAGTGTCTCCTTGGTCATAAACCATGTGGCGCCGGTCCTTATGGCTTCTGGTTCAGAGCCACCATGAGAGTCAGGGAGACTGAATTTGCGACACATATGGAGGGAGGGGGTTAAAATGGCTCCCCAATGCCGTGAAGTGGTCGTCAACTGGAAAACCTCACAGCATCGACGTTCACAGTCGCTCATATTTCCTCATGGTGTGTTAGTTTCCTGTTGTGATTGGAATACGTCGTATTTGTTTTGGTTGCAAAACCTTTTCAAATGTTGGGGGGGAAAAAAAAATTAAGATTTCATTCTCAGTCATAAATATTTTAATTCTCCTTTGGAGGTGCATCCCCTCAACATCTTCGTGTGTGTGTGTGTGTGTGTGTGTGTGTGTGTGTGTGTGTGTGTGTGTGTGTGTGTGTGTGTGTGTGTGTGTGTGTGTGTGTCATTGGTTGTTTTCTCCATATGCGTACTTCAGGAGGTGAAATGGTGGCCGCCATTAGACGCTCCCCTTTTTGGTTCAGTTTGACCAACTGATAACTGATTGAAGAATACACCTTTCCAGTCAAAAGCACTTGTGGGGAAAACTTTCCAAACAGGTGATCCAAGTGCAGGGTATTTGTCAACAAATATGGTTTCAAAGCCAGATATATGTATTACATTCAGGTTCCCTGCCAGGATTAGCACCTGCCATGAACTTTTATAATAACGAGTCGTAGTTGTTACAGTCAAAGAAATGAGACTTTCTCTGGGGAGGATTTTATTGGTGAGGGAGGCAATTTGTCACACACACACACACACACACACACACACACACACACACACACACACACACACACACACACACACACACACACACACACACACACACACACACACACACACACACACACACACACCTTTGGGCTGAGAGCCCGTTTATAAACATTCATCCAGGGGACGGCGCAAACATTGATGAATCTCCTGCCTGTGAAACATCGGATGACCGGGTTGATGGAAGGCAGTCTTTAAATGGATCCGGATTCAAACTCCGGCAACACACCACTTTATTATGCCACACACTGACACCCTTTCGTTACGCTTTTCACACCAGAGAAATGAATGAAGATTTTTGTGCACATTTTCAGTTTTAACCAGACTTTTCGCACCAGTAAACACATCCCTTTATTTGGGCGGTGTCTAATGCCACAGATCACTGGACCCGCATTCGGTCCTGAAAATAATAAAAATAACCTGATATACATATTTGAAGCACAAACATGTGTACTGTTTATGTACATATATGATACAATGTGGTTATATCGCTTATACCTTGGATCATTGCAATTGCATTGGGCCATGGACTAACACCCAGGCCTAAGGCCTGAGGCCAACCGTCCACTGAACTGAAAATAAATGGAATGCTCATTGCCATTCACAACACACAGAGCGCGGTGTAGCTACCGGACGCCATCTTGGTTAGCACTCGATGCTGGGCGAAGGAGATTTCCGTCATGCGTTTGCGTGTAATTCAGAACAAAAAAAGCAATCGGTTAAAAAAAAAAATCTTTTGTGTGATCATTTTTCAATCGTAAGCTTTATCATCGTAATTATACCACTTTCTTTGATCTTTCCCTTTTCACAATCAAGTTTGAGAACAAATATTGTTTATTTTGGGAGCGCGAAGAACTCGGGGCGTTCTACTTAAACTTTCGCAGATCAAGTCTGCCCGTTGATTTCACAATGATTTGTTTTTTGGTGAAAATTTGAAAACATCAATTTACCCGTTGTTTTTTTTATTACGTACCAAAATGATGCAGGTCAAAATGATCAAATATGTCCAACTTTATTATGTGTGCCCATGTCTGCTGTAGGAAGAGTGATTGATCGATGCATGTGCGGACCTTTGGATGGACATCCCGTCACGCACACGCCTCTCAGCTGTCTAGCCCGGGTGTGAATCCCAACCCAGTTATAAACCGTCATCCCAGTGTTTCATAGACGGGGTGATTCATCAATGTGTGTGCCATTCCGTGGATGGACGTTAAACTGGACGTTCCATCGCTCACTCCCTTCTAAGCTGCCAAGTTATCACCGGCACCAGCCGGTTTGTGAAGCACTTGGGTCAAACTTCCCTTTGCCGATCTGATGAGAAGGTGGGATTTCATGGTGGCCGTTGAATTAAATAAATACACTCGTTAATCCTCTCCATAAGGAACTGTTATAAACCAATTTCCGACCAACAAACAAATCGACTTCCGAACAGGGTTCCTGTGATGAACGCCAAATGACAAGCTGCTGCACCGCAGTGATATTTCAGAGTAAAACGACCCCATTCCTGTTCATCAACATGTAAAGATACCTGTGAAATGTCTTTCCACAACCCTCCTGTAACCGATTGGAGCAGTTTATTTTCCGCACTAAATGTCATTTTAACGCTTATTTGGCTTTTTCACTCTGGGACGTGTTCAAAACAAACTGGGTCCACGACACACGTCAGCCAAGTAGTACCAACCAAGATGGTGCCGGTCACATGATGCGCACGGTGGCTCCGCTTGTGATGGGTTATGAACATTCTATGCATTTTCCATTTAGTGCTCCCATCTGTGCTGCTTCTACAAATGGTTGCACATTATATTAATTGTGTATCGTCAGGTCAGCTGTCCGGCCAATGGTTATACGGCAGTCCTTCAATGGTCTGCCCACCGATTTACTCATACATAGTCCATCCAAACATAGTTCGGCTATTAGGATATCAATGTAGTTGTGACCTGTTTGGTTGTGCAGCATATGCATGAGATCACCGTTTGAATCTCTTCTGAGGTCACAACCTCACCCATCTTGGATCAGAAGGTTCGCTTAACTCTTGTTACTCTTGCCGCCAAAGGTGGATGGTGGTTATATTTTCACCACTGTCTGTCTGTCTGTCTGTCTGTCTGTCTGTCTGTCTGTATAAGCAGGATGTCTTAAAACCTAATTGATGGATTCGGCTGAAATTTGGTGGACCGGTTGGGTGTGTGACGAGGACGAACTGATTAGATTTTGGTGAAGATCCGGATGCGAGAATGTTTTAAAGTGATTCTTCACCATTGAGAGATTGGGCCAAAAACGATATATAGCATGATATCTCAAAAAGTTGCGGATGGATTATAACAACATTTGGTGAATGAGTTAGACAGGTGACAATAACAAGCCGATTGTATTTTGGTTAAGGTATGGATGAGATCCGGCCAATCATTTGGATACATACCTCGCGGAGGTATGATGCACTCTACCAAATGCCGTTCTCGTTTATGTAACATAACTACACTGAGGCTATGAGTAGCCACTGCATTGCACAAGGAGTGTGGGAGAGTGCATTGACTTTTGGGTTTAGTAGTGCAGACTAAAATGGTGATTTAATTGTGTGCACATGCCATTAAAAGGTAAAGATTGGCCACACACACACATTTCCCAGAAGCACAGTGCAGCCGCCATTGGTAATACAGTTCCAGGTGGCATAGGCTCACATGCAGTCAATAAGTAATTGTCACCTTGGGCATTTTTACTCACCTCGTTTGTTGAGTTTACGAGTGAGAACTTTAAAATACCATTTTGCAGCAGCTTTTGATTTTTGGAAAGTAAAGATTTTCTGAAGGATTGTTCCTTCACTTGTTCGGGGTGAAAACAGGGAATTTTACAATCTGTCATTGTAGTTATTGTTGCTTTGGTTTTGGATCCCAGACAAAATTTTCACCTGAATGAATGACAAAGCTTTGAAGCTTAGAATGTCAAAGCTTGAAAGGAATTTGAAAATGGCATGTTTATATTTATATAATTTTTGTTGTTGTTTTTAACATTGATTTACATCACAACAGTTATGACGAATATCCTACTTGACTCGCATGCATTTTGGAGTGGAAATGATTCGACCTGAAGTTCACAGTCTCTCGCCTTTGTTCAAACCCAGTCCAGCGCGCTCGCGGACACTGGGCAAGTGGGATCACGTCCGCGTAAATGGCCTGGAGCACGCGGGTCTCTTCGTAGACACCGGGAGCAAGCGCGACCGGTTCCTTGGACCTGATCCCACCTGCTTCCCTGGGGGACGGGGGAGGGGTGTGGTTCTTCCCAGGGAAGGATGGGCTCCACGGTCAGGATCACACTCACGACCTTGGTCGATGAAAACGTTCCCAGACGGGTTCAACGGAAGAATTCCAACTTGCTCCTGCAGTCCCGTAATTCCTCTAGAAAACTTTTAAAGCTCGGTGGCCATAACAGTGGTCCTTGGGCTGCTTGATGAACCTACATGGAGTACATTTATCCAACCATCTCTCCATTTTATATTCGTTCATTCATTCATTGGTCTTCACAGCCTCGCAGGCAAACCACATGTTTGGATTTCCATTTATTTCTAATTGTCTTTTGTGATGCTTATTGATTTTCCTTGTAAGTGTACACTGCCTTTCAAATATTATTTGACCATGCCAGTGAAATACTAGGTAAATGTGGCAATACCCCCTTTAGCTTGTGAATGTCCTTCCTTTGACGAGGTTAAGATGTTGATGCACATGTGTTTCTTTGGTCTGAGTACCAATTTATCAGACAAGTCGACGATTAGGGTAATTTGTCACCAAAGCTCTGTCAGCCAAGAAAAGACTTCCATCAGTGATAAATATGTCTCTTGGGATTCAGAGGCAGCTTGCACACTGAATAAATGATGCAGGTTTCCTTCTGTCTCATTAAGTTGGTCAGAATATTTGCTCAGCTTGCACATGACCTACAATATCAAAAAAGACGAGCCATCCGGTGTTGCGTTGATTGGTTAAATCCTTAAACGAAATGTCATTACACCTTGAGTAATGTAACCAACTAAATGATGCAATGCACTGACTACCCTGCCCAGCACCACAACCTGTTTGTCGCTGTCTTGCTTTCTCCCATAATCCATCATCTATCTGCTTTGCAGTCCATTGGCTCGGTGTACCTCACAGGCCTTGAAGCGACCACAATGCTTCTCACAGTACCCGCTTCATGAATTCTTCTCTATAACGCATGACACTTCAAGCCTTTTCCGCATTGTCATCTGTCCTGCATTTTGATTTGTGTTTCTCTTTCATCAGTCCCATCTCTTCTGGTTTCACCCCCAGGCCACACTGGGCCTATTTATCAGTGTAATGCTGTCTGATGCCTGCTGGCTCGAGTTGTTCAATGTGCCTTTGTGATCTTAAAAACCAATGCCTGTCCAAACTGAACACCCATGAAGCATCCTGTATGTCCCTAGGGTAATATAATGGTGTGGTTAGACATGTCTTGTAATGCGCTTGTGGTCTGTCCAAAACACTCCTTGAAACTGCATATCTAACCACTTCGTGTGTTCTCTTTTTCTCCCACGTTTTCCTTGCCTTCCCGCTCTTCTTTTCATTCTCGCCTCCTCCGCATCACCTTGGCGTCGATGGCGACCACCACGCTGCCTGATCAACCTATTGTGGTTTGAGCAGATGAAACGCAAGTCTGAACATGGGCCTGACATGAGAGCTTTATCTCCCGGAAAGAAACCTTGTAAGGGTTCAGAACATCCAAGGTATGGGCCTACCCAGAACCACACACTTGCCTTTGGAATCCTGCATTTTCTGCTTGTCTGGAACCTCTCAAAACCACTTGTTGGTTCAAACAAAATTCACTTTCTCCACCATGATCCTCAGTACTTGTGTACGAAATATCTTTTGAAATACAGTATTTCATTTATCTGTGTTGTAGTTCTGTTCCTTTTTCATTGCTTAATATCTCTGAGGAAATTTAACGATTGTGTTCAAGGACTCGTTTCGTTCGTTTTTTTGCACGAAACATGAATGAGAACGTGTACGAAGCGTTACTTTGTTGAACCTATGACGAGCAATCTACGAGATGGATAGCTCTTCGTTCTTTCTCATTTGGAGGTGGTTCCACTCTTGAATACAGGAGAGGATGCATTTTTAAATTCCAGCCCAGTGTGGCTGCATTGAAGGAGTCAGGAAAAATAACTTTGATTCCCAAGTTTGTTTGCTTGTTTTCAAAAAACAAAGATATTCAGTTCTATTTGTGGGAAAATGAAAATTTGGATTGCAGCACATTATTATTTGTTATTTTGCTCTTTATTTATTTTTTTTCTTTTCTATCCTGTCTTTCTTTTATTATATATTTTATTTTGGCTGAGAACTCAGGTGATCCCCCTTTTTATTGGTCCCCTACCGGGTCCACTGGAGGGGGTTATAGGTTTGCTTTCTGTCTGTCTGTGTCTGTCCATCCGTCCCAACTGGTTTTTCAGACTTTTTTTCCCCCCGTACCCTTCAATGTGTTCAACTAAAACTTGGTACAAGGCTTTATTATGATAAGTTACAGCGTAAGTTCGAGTTTCAGGGTGTTTCATCAACTTTTCCTGTGTCATGCCCTTTTTGGACTTGGAATATATCACATCGGTCGGGGACATGTATTGCAAAGCAATTCTCACCCTTGTTTCCCCTTAATTTTCACATGTTTGCCACTTTTAGAAATTGGAAATCTTAAGTGCAAGTGACACTTTAAAAAAAAAAAAAATATATATATATATATATATATATATTTAGAGGAAATTTATGTATTATTGTGTGTGTCCTAGTGTAGCTTTCCCTGTTTATTGGCCGATTTGTGAGAGTATGGAGTTTTGAGTGACCTTTTTGAGGGACATGGTAGTTGTTTCAGCATCAATTCTCTTGTACTTGGAAAAGTAAAGGTTTTGAGAGAGCTTGTTATAACTACTGGAAACTGTGATGACATTTCAGCTTTAAATTGTTGAATTTAAATGGTCTTGCATCTTTTGTTATTAAACGGAAATAATTATTCCTACATTCTTGTGGGGTTAGCCAGGGGGAGCTTTTCCAAGTCTTTCACAAACTGGCTGGCCAGACCTGACATTAGACTCAGGTTGGGGCAGGAATTTGTAATTTGTTCAGGGTGCCAGCGATAGGTGACCTCCTCTTTATTAAGGACACTGTAGGATCTTTAACATCCACCAACAAATGCTGGCACATGAGACTCTTAAATGGTTTTATTATTCCATCCAAAAGTTAGAACTGTTGCTTGGAAATGTAATTCAGTTGAAAATGCTTTTTTTTTTGCTGAAGTTGTGTTCTAATGGTCGTCATTGTTGGTTGACCTTGCTGACCTGATTCGAAAGTATCCAGTCGAAAGAAATCCGAGTTATTTCGATTTTAAAATTGTTTGCTGCAAGAAAGGTATCATCATGAGGTTCCAAAAGTAACTAGAACAGCACTCGGTAGAGCCCATATCTCTGCCAGGTGGGACAGTTTACG
>NC_140970.1:60003168-60023168 GCF_056783735.1 Eptatretus burgeri | reverse complement strand
CGCATAGTGATTTGGCACGTTTTACGCCGGATGCCCTTCCTGACGCAACCCTGGTCGCCTCTTACGACACAGGGATATGGTACACCTATTTTAACCGGGGTATACACCGGCCCAGTATACTGGTACTCATTTTGCCGACCTCGGAAGAATGACAGGCTGAGTCAACCCCCTGGTGTATTAATTCAGTGGCCCAATGGGGCTTGAACTCAGGACCTTTTGGATCCCAAGCCACTGCCCTAACCACTGCGCCAACACCAGGCTTTATTTATTTATATATATATATATATATATTTCTATTTTTATATATTTCTATTTTTATATATTTCTATTTTTATATATTTCTATTTTTATATATTTCCATTTGTATATCTATTTATATATTTCTATTTGTATATCGAGATATTATATATATATATATATATATATATATATATATATATATATATATATATATATATATATATATATATATATATATATATATATATATATATATATATATATATACACATACATGTTGTTGCCGATTCGCGCCCGCCGGCGTGCGAACGGCCACGTAACTCGAATCGCGGCACGTCGCCCACCGGACGGACAATCCCGTCGTGACCCTCTCGGACTAACGCCGGGAACTAGTCACGGGTGGGCCTTTCGGCCTCACCACGATCGTGCCAATCGGCCCCCCGCGTGGGATAGTGTTGCTCGCCAAATTCGACCTACCTAAGTACCCACACGGAGGGTAGACCGGGCGATCGCACCTCGCCGCAGGTCGACTTCGGACACGGGCCACTTTAAGCGACCCGTTCCGTACTATCGGGATAACCGAGCGGTGTTATCGTCAACCTCGACGGTTCGATTAATTATCGAGCGTTTTAGCCCACGACCAACCCTTTACGTGAAGTAAGATGGAGATTCAATAAAAGAAAAGACGAAGCGAAACGGGAGAAACAGTTCAACATAAAGCACATTTATTCCGCGGCAAACGGAAAGCACACATATACAATTATACACCAAAAGCAAATGTAAAAGAAGAAACACCACAATAATGCACAAAAAGCAAATGTAAAAGAGAAACACAATGCAGATCTACTACCGACTACCGAGCACACGGCAACACTTATACAGTTTTACTTCACAGACGGCGCCGACAACACATATACTCAAAGCAAAAGAAAAAGGGACCACCCTCAACGATGAGGGGAGCAGACGGGCCTGGGGCCGAGACCGCGTCGAGCCTACCCGTCTGGTGATGAGCCGCAAAATGGCAGTGGCGCCCCGACTCCGCGGACCTCGCTGGCACTGCCTGGAAATGGGGTGGGAACGGGGCCCCCTTCTCACACTATCTCAGCGCGGGGGGAAACAGGAGGGGGTTGTTGATGCTCGGGGGAATGAGGATATCTCGCTGGCTCGGGTCCCGTGACGAGCGTCTCCACCGCGACCTCGGTCGCGTTACCGGCCTCCCCTCTCCGCAGCTCCCCGACTCTGACACGACGCCCTCTCGACTGCCTTCGCCGCCGCCACCTCTCCAACTCTCCCACTCTTCTCAGCTCCGTCCAACTGCTTTCTCTGACTCTTCACTTCTCAACTCTCCTTGACTGACTGACTTTTCGGCGAGCGAACGTGGCCCTTTATAGCCCCCGGGGCTTCGCTCCTTCACCTTCGACCCTTCACCTCTGGCTGGCTCCCCATTGGACAGAGGAAAAGTGGGCGTGAATGATTTTTGATCCGATTTCTTCGGAAAGGCTGGTGTTTTTGCACCCGCTGCTCGGTGCGCGCCCTGCACGAGTCCAGGATCGGCGCCCACAAGCGGCGCGGGAATGGCGGTGATGCGATGGTTGCGAGAGCGAGATGTGACGGCAAGGGTCGTGGCTGTTGTTGTGAAGCGGCATTGCGGTTGGTGGTTGTTGTGTGATGGCTGTTGAGACGTGGTTGGTGGTGGTTGTGGTGGTAGTAATGGCGGCTGGTCCAAAATAAAGATAGTAAAAGAAAAACGGCTATCCTGAAGGGTCGCAGCCCGAATGAATGACATTTATTCCCGCTAAACAACGGGTTTGGGCCTAACTACACAGATACTTACAGAGATATCTCACCTAAGGGACCTGAATGGTGGTTTGCGAATTTCGTCAACCACAACAATATATATACAGTGGGGAGAACAAGTATTTGATACACTGCCGATTTTGCAGGTTTTCCCACTTACAAAGCACGTAGAGGTCTGTAATTTTTATCATAGGTACACTTCAACTGTGAAAGACGGAATCTAAAACAAAAATCCTGAAAATCACATTGTTTGATTTTTAAATAATTAATTTTCATTTTATTGCATGAAGTAAGTATTTGATCACCCACCAACCAGTAAGAATTCCGGCTCTCACAGACCTGTTAGTTTTGTCTTTAAGAAGCCCTCCCATTCTCCACTCATTACCTGCATTAACTGCACCAGTTTGAACTCGTTATCTGCATAAAAGACAGCTGTCTGCACTCAATCAATCAGACTCCAACTTAACCAAAATGGGCAAGACCAGAGAGCTGTCTAAGGACATCAGGGACAAACTTGTCGACTTGCACAAGGCTGGGATGGGCTACAGGACAATAGGCAAGCAGCTTCGTGAGAAGGCAACAACTGTTGGCGCAATTATTAGAAAATGGAAGTTCAAGATAACAGTCAATCTCCCTCGGTCTGGGGCTCCATGCAAGATCTCACCTCGTGGAGCCTCAATGATCATGAGACGTGAGGGATCAGCCCAGAACTACATGGCAGGACCTGGTCAATGACCTGAAGAGAGCTGGGACCACAGTATCAATGAAAACCATAATTAACGCACTACGCCGTCATGGATTAAAATCCTGCAGCGCACGCAAGGTCCCTATGCTCAAGCCAGCGCATGTCCAGGCCCGTCTGAAGTTTGCCAATGACCATCTGGATGATCCAGAGGAGGAATGGGAGAAGGTCATGTGGTCTGATGAGACCAAAATAGAGCTTTTTGGTTTAAACTCCACTCGCCTTGTTTGGAGGAAGAAGAAGGATGAGTACAACCCCAAGAACACCATCCCAACCGTGAAGCATGGTGGTGGAAACATCATTCTTTGGGGATGCTTTTCTGCAAAGGGGACAGGACGACTGCACCGTATTGAGGGAAGGATGGATGGGGCCATGTATCACGAGATCTTGGCCAACAACCTCCTTCCCTCAACAAGAGCATTGAAGATGGGGCGTGGCTGGGTCTTCCAGCATGACAACGACCCGAAACACACAGCCAGGGCAACTAAGGAGTGGCTCCGTAAGAAGCATCTCAAGGTCCTGGAGTGGCCGAGCCAGTCTCCAGACCTGAACCCAGTGGAAAATCTTTGGAGGGAGCTGAAAGTCTGTGTTGCCCATCGACAGCCCCGAAACCTGAAGGATCTGGAGAAGATCTGTATGGAAGAGTGGGCCAAAAATCCCTGCTGCAGTCTGTGCAAACCTGGTTAAGAACTACAGGAAACATCTGATCTCTGTAATTGCAAACAAAGGTTTCTGTACCAAATATTAAGTTCTGTTTTTCTGATGTATCAAATTACTTATTTCATGCAATAAAATGCAAATTAATTATTTAAAAATTATACAATGTGATTTTCAGGATTTTTGTTTAAGATTCCGTCTTTCACAGTTGAAGTGCACCTATGATGAAAACTACAGACCTCTACATGCTTTGTAAGTGGGAAAACCTGCAAAATCGGCAGTGCATCAAATACTTGTTCTCCCCACTGTATATATATGTATTTATATATATATATATATATATATATATATATATATATATATATATATATATATATATATATATATATATATATATATATATATATACATACATACATACATACATACATACATATATATATATGTACATTGTTACGGATCTGGAAACCATCTACATTCAAACATACAGATGTCCAAAAAGTCAGTTATTCCGTTAAGTGCATGTGAAGACAGGTCCCTTCCTTTTGTCTCATGGGAGAATCAAAGGTGTGCATTGCGATGTTTTTTTTAGGTATGTTATTAAATCTTTACATCCAACAACCATCCCCATCACGATCCACTACCCACCCGCGGTCTACTGGCACCCTGACTTGCCAAGGCAAGATCTTGCAGCCTTTCCTTGTCGTTTCCACAAACATGCCTTTTCAACGTTGTTGCTCTTGCTCGACGAGTGCAAACACGTGTGGAGGGGGATGGGGGGTTTCCTCCAACAAGGCCGAGACCCCGCCCAGAAGGGGCGGATCCGTGGAGGCCCTATCCAATCAGGCCGGACGGTGACATCTGTTCCACCGAGCCCCCGCCCCATTCAGGGAGGTCCATAAAAAGGCGACACCACCCTCAGCCTTGAGGGGAGTTCTTTGGAGGAGTGAGTTGGTTGGTGTACGTCATGTGTTCTGAGCTGGAGTCTGAGTTCAGTTCACTTCAGAAGGAGTTAAGCTCTGCGTGGGGCATTCGAGGGCGTTCGTCGGAGGTTTATTGGAGATGGGGCATTCGTTGCTGGAGTCTGGGGCGTTCGTGGAAGTTTTGCCGGGTCCTGTCCGTGACCCTGACCCCCGCCCTGGGACTCCGACTACTCCTCTCAAGTTCCTCCACGGACACGAGCCCCACGCATGTGACTGTGGGCTGGGCTCTGTGTCCTTATTGTAAATAAACCATTGTTAGAAATGTTCCCAGTTCGTTTCCGTCCTTTCTTTCATTGGTCCAGCATGGTTCGGATCTGAGTTTTAGCTGGGTCTTTGTTCCCGTTAATCTGCTCATCCTAGCCGGCACGGCTTTGGCAGCTCCGCTCGACTGCACCCGAAACGGAGTTGGTAGTCAGTAGTTGGAACTCTACCGCAGTCGGAAGAGTGACCCTGTTTGAGCAAGACGTGCCAAGGGCATGGATCCCCGGTCGCCGAGACCGCATGGTTACTTAGGTAAATTGGTTCCAGACAAAAAGAGCCTACGGCCACGCGGTCGAGATATTGGCGTTCCACGGTCGGTTCAGCAACCCGCTGGTTCACGGAATTATCCGAGAGCGGCAGCCTACAATTCTGGGGAGTCTGGTGAGAGATGACGTAACCTCCCCCACCTAGTGGTCTTTCTCGCCACCGGACCCCAGCCCTCAATAGTTTGGTGTCAGGAGTGGGATTCGAACCCCACGCCTCCACAAATAAATTTACGGGGCACCAAACTGGCAACAGTTTGGTGTCAGGAGTTGGGACGGACCTACTAAAATTTTTTTTTTTTTTACGGGATTCGGACCAGGTGTGTGCTTTACAACCCCCCCCCCCCCCTTTCCCTCCGAAATTAAGAGCAGGATCCAAATTTTAGCGATTCTGAGTACGGACCATGGCGGACCAAGATGAGCTGGTTCAGGTGGGTTCTGAAACATTATTAAAAGAATCTGTGGCTCAGGACAACACCGGGCAGGAAACCTTTCCCTGCAGATCGGCTCTGCCAGAGCCATCGGGAACGGACCAGATTATGGAAATGATGAAACGAATGATGGAACGCATGGACATGGAGGGGGAACCCGAATAAGAGGTGAAATGCAAAACATGAAAAACGAAATGAATGGAAATATGCAAAGCATGGGAATGGATTTACAAAACCAACAGAGGAGTGACGTGCAAACACTGAAGGCGGGTCAGGAAGAAATGAAGGGGGAGTTGGTAAAGGTGAAGGGTGAAATGCAGAACATGAATTGGAAAATGGCGGATGGGATCAGAACTGCACGTGGGGAAATGACCGAGTCGAGGGGAAGTGTGGAGGCTGTTTGGACCGAGATGACAACGGGCAAGGTCGAGGTGACGAGTGACGCCACGATAGTCGCGAGTGAAACCTGTAAACTCGTACAGGTAGAGACGAAAAGCCAGGAATTGGGCATCATAAACGAGGTAAAGATTGAATTGTACGAAATTAAAGACAATAACACACACATGGAACTGGTAGGGGACATTGGGGTTGAGCTTGGGGAATGTATTGGGACCCGATGCGAGGGTCGGATTAACCTCCCACAGGAACAAGGGGAGACGATATTCTCCCTGGAGGCAGACCTTGACGAGGTGAGTCCGGTAAGGCTGTACGAGGTGGAGCCGTTGCATGATATGAAAGGGTACATACCAGGATTGGGGGGGGGGGGTTAGAAACCCCGGGATCCTTTGGGCAAACCCAAGCACCCAGTATGATTGTCCAGGAGTGTGTGCAGACTGCAAATGACATAGTACGTGTGAGTGCATGTGCTGAAATGGAACACGGACCGACAAAGACGGGAGACGTGGGTGGCGAGCCAAATGAGACGCACGGAACTATTTTGGGAACTGCGCCGGCTCCGTGGGACGCTGTGTGTGAGGTCCGTTCCATGTTTTGCAAACCACCCAACCGAGGACGATTGCATTATCCGGAGCCAGCGTTAAAACGCTCGGCGCTTGGTATAAGACATCAGCACGGACGGCTAAAACGGAGAATACGTAACCTCCCCCACTTCGTGGTCTTTCTCGCCACCAGACCCCGGCCCTCAACAATATATATATATATATATATATATATATATATATATATATATATATATATATATGTATATATATATATATATATGTATATATATATATATATGTATATATATATATATATATATATATATATATTTGTATTTGCATATATATTTATATTTATATATATTTGTATTTGCATATATATTTATATTTATATATATTTGTATTTGCATATATATTTATATTGTTGAGGGCCGGGGGACGGGTGAGAAGACCACTTGGGGGTGAAGCTATCTCGGCTCCCATCAGACTCCCCAGAATTGTTGGCTGTCACACACGGATAATTAACTGATGGTGGACGCCAATAACTCAACCGCATGACCTCAGGTCTTCCCGTCTATGGGTTAACCGGGTTACCTAATTATTCCCGTGATGTAATTACCGGGGAACACGCCCGAGGTACGCCTTGTCCGAACCGGATCACTCTACCGGACTGGATCACTTTACCAGATCGGATGCAGCCGAGCGACACTGCCAAGGACGTACTGGCTGAGTGGAACGAATCGTTGGGAATAAAGTCCCGGCTGAGCTCAGATTTGGACCATGCTGGACCAATGAAGAAAAAAACAAAAATGAGCAGGGAACATTCCTAATCGTAATTTATTAACAATGGGGCGAGGAAAAGTATGTGGTACAGTCAATGGATTTATTGGGGTGTGCAAGCAGAGATGGGGAAGAAAGGCATGGTGCGACAATAAACAAGCAACTTATGAAAGCGGACGCAGAGCAGACCGAACAAGCAAATAATAATAGTCTTCTGCAGGCTTACTTATATAGACAAGCGCCAGGACGCACACGCACACGCACACGCACACGCACAGACACAGAAAACCCGATGAAGAGGAATTGAAGCAAGACAGGAGAGGAGTTGAGGCTATGGTCTCTCGGTACCTTTGCACGTTTGCCTGAACGCGCCACCAATATATCTGGGGGGAATTCCTCCGTGGTGTGGTTCCCCCCTGACAGCTGGCGCATTGTCTCTTGCTTCGGACAATTCGCGTCAAGACCGTGGGCGTGAAGGAGGGGCTTGAGTTGGGAGGGTGGAGTCCAGAGCGAGTGTATGGAGTGGTAGGCGGGAGCAGGTGGGTGGGTGGAGCCAGCATCGTGTGGGCAGAGAAGAGGAGGAGGAGTCCAGCGATGATGACAGAAAGCGGAGTCGAAGTCCAGCTTGAGCGGGAGAGGCAGGGCAGAGGGAGAGAACGAAGGCTCCGCTCGGAACTTTATAGGCCCTGCGGCGCGGGGCGGGTGGAAACCCCGAAATGCGGTGTCGTCACCCGAATCGGGCGCTCTGATTGGCCCCGACGCCCTGCGCGGCCCGGCCGTGATAGCCGGAAACCGCAACATTCCATTTCCGGCAAGGTGACCCCTAGCCATAAAAATGTTTTGCTCCGACCTCACGACATGATACGAATCGCCCACACTGAACTCCGCGCCATGAATCGCCTTGCACGAACCCCCGGGCCTTGCCCTGACGACCGGCTGAGAGTGGCGTCGGTCTTACATGCCTGCTCCGTGTGCGCTGCGTGGCCCGGGCTGTGCCGCATGCCTCCGCCCGATCGTGGCTTCGCTGGCCATGGAGGCGGGGGGACGTTTGCCATCCGTGGGGAACATCCGTGCCCGCCAGCGAGGACCGAAGGTACGATGTTATGGCATACCTATGCATAGACAGGAAGATGTGTTCATTCGTACCCGGCTCTGTACGATAACAAAGTGTCGCGAGTGGCACACGGGTCTGCCGTTGAGAGCACGTTCCGTACAACAACTTCCGTTCCGATCCGTCATTATGCACCTGCCCAGCACTCGCCCGATTCTGCTATCGTGTGCACAGGGCGAAACTCGATCGATATAATTTGTCCAGAAATGGGTTGAAAGGAACGCGCTGCTTGCGCCTTGCACACTCGCATCATGCGCAACCTGGCGTGGAGTTGCCTTTCTATTATCGGCCTCGGTACGCGTTCCGTGCACCGTGGGCGTCGTGCTGGGTGTGTTTCCTGTGTTGTGAAAATCACCATCCGTGCAGCCTTTTTAAGAGATATTAATTAGTATGCCTTTTCAATGCAACTCGCCATCTTCCCCAGATCATTGGAAGCTCGATTCGACAATCTCGATCTGCCGAGCATACTGTAACACTCGCCAAAAACGTTGGGTTGAGGGATCGCTTGAGGATGGGAGCTCTGTGCTCTCGATGCTCATGTGGTGTTCGAGCGCCCCTTCAAAGGTGCTGTTTCTTCTGTCTCCTCGGTACGTGTTTCGTGCAGCGTGGGCGCCGTGCTGGGTGTGTTCCCTGTGTTGTGAAAAACACAGTCCGTTGGGGGGAAATTACCGCTGCGCGTGCTTCTGGCAGGCTGTGTTTTCTACAGAGGGGTGGGGGTGTAATGCCTGCTTGGCCTTTGCTGAGGACCCATCTCTCAGGGAAGGGTGCACATGGCTCAGATTTACCTCAGGAATAATCAGAAAAGAAAAGTAGGAATGAAGTGAGGATAGAAATGAAGAAGGAATGATTTAAGCAAACCCAGCTATGAGACCCTCGCAGCGCACGCCCCTGTTGTCCCGCTAGACAAAAGGGAAGGGACTATCTTCATGGATATTTACGGAATAACTGTCTTGGGACCTCTATCTGTTGGATGCATGCGGTTCCGAGAACTGCAACAATATATATATATATATATATATATATATATATATATATATATATATATATATATATATATATATATATATATATATATATATATATATATATATATATATATATATATATATATATATCATATTGTTCCATCTCAAAATGGTGAAGATCACTTAAAATTCTAGAACCGGGATCTTCATCAAAATCGAATTTATTCATTGTTGTCACACACCCAACCTGTCCACCAAATTTGTTCTGAATTCATCCATATTTTTTGAGATATCCTGCTCACAGATGAACAAACAAACACCTTCGGTGGTGGAGGTAACTCACATTTTGTATTTGTTAATTCAGTTGTTTTGCTTTCACTCAATGGAATAATCCTAGTTTCTCAATTTGTTTTCAGTCATCATCTACTTCACATTGGTAAATTGAACGCTCAGCATTTTGGTCAGCCAGAATCATCTGAGGACTTGCATAATTGAATGAGCGAATGTTGAAGAAATGATTTTGGCGGCAAGTTATGTCAAATGTTTACCCGGAAAATGTTGCTGCTAAATTGACACGAGAAAAACCTACTTGGCTTGCCGGCACTGTCAGAGAAACTGGTTGCATCCCCATGCATGACCACTTGAAATCACCGAGTCACTTTGTGTCATGGGTTTTTACCCCCCCCCCCCACCTCTTCTCTTGCCCCTTTGGTTGGGATTTGATTAAAATTTGACTTTCATTATTGGTGCGGCAGTTTGTTTTCGTAGAACACGTACTTCAAACCCCACCTTCGGGATCTGGTCGTTGAAGCACTCCATCTTTTGATACTGTTAATAACCTTTGATACTGAGTGAATCATGATAATTTTTGAATGACCGGTGAATGAAAACGTTTATACTCTATTCATAACAAGTATGCAGTGCTTGCTTTCAGGCTCTATTTTGAAATTGGAAACTTTGATAGTTTGCATCAACAATTGTATCATCAACAAAAATTGCTTAAAATTTCACGTCACATGATTTGAATATATTCGCACAACCGCCGCTTCATTTTCTTTTCCTTTTTCCTCTCTCATCTCTAAATCTTGTTGCTGAAATTGAAGGTGTCCATTGAGTTGTGCAGTTCCTTTTCTGCTTGAGAGAGGGGCGTGGGTTACATTGAAACTTATTTTAAAGAGTTTTGGGTAAGCTTACACTATACGAATACAAATACAACTTCCCGACAATGACCATTTGTGCTGGTAAACATTGTGCTTTAGTTTCTTCATGGAGACATCTTTGGCTGGAAAGACGTATGGCTTGATTTGCCTCGGTTGCATCCCCACGACCAGCCTTTGTTGCAGGCATCATGATTATGGGCACAGTATGGTGGTGGTAGTATGGCAGCTTAGCTGCCAGGGTAGCTATCATTTCTTGAAGCATGACTGTGTCGCTGATGCATTGCCCCTCTACCAGTACACACACTGGAACTAGTACTCATTTTGTCGACCTCGGAAGGATGACAAGCTGAGTCAACCCCCTGGTGTATGAATTCAGCGGCCGACGGGGCTTGAACTCAGGACCCTAGGATCCCAAGCCGCCACCCTAACCACTGAGCCAACACCAGGCTGGCACAGTATGATTCCTGACGTTGTGTTAAGGGTACCTGACTGGCATCCCGAAAGTTGTGCATTGAAATCAAGCTGACCACAGCAGTAATGAGGATTAAAATTTTTATTTTCTGGATTATTAACTTGTCTCGGGAGATATACCATGCCACTACCAGGTTGTAAGCAACTTCTTCCCACCCCTCCCCACACCCACCACCTTCTCTCCGACTGCTACGTGGCTTGGTTCTGTCTCGTTAATTCTCCTTTAATGCACAAGTCTGGAAGCTAGGAAGTGCTTGCTGGACAACAGTATGCTGGCAAATGTTTTATTTTTTTTTATTTTTCATTGTCATGATGGTATACCTGCTTTGGACGTCTGTATCTGTAACATTCATGTGGATGTTTAGTGGTGTTGAATTGCCGACTTTGAAAAAAATAATATTTATGGATGAGTATTGTGGTCAAAAGGTATATAATCTCGGAAATAAGGTTTGAATCTGCCGTCCATGTCATCCAAGGAGGGACTTAAACGTACACAACCTGTGACACTTACATTTTTTTATGCCTCTGTTGACGAAGTCCCCGGAGGCATGTTTTCGGGTTGTCCATCTGTACGTCCGTCCGTCCATGCTAGTGTTCTCTGTTTTCTCTACAACCGCTTATCCGATTGGCCCCGAAATTTTTACAATAGGTGTGACGACTCGTGTAGAATAGTTTAATGATAATTATGACATCATTGGTCGCGTGGTGTTGCAGCCATGTTGAAAAAAAAGGAGAAATGTTGAGACTCTAGCTCTGAAGCTGCTCCCTGTAAAAAATTGGAACTTGGCACATGCGAAGTGCTTCGCATGGGGAATGTGATTTATTTATTATTTTTTTTGTTGATGTCAGAGGTGGCTTTGTTGTGACATCATAATTGCATACGTCGATTGCCTTATCTGATCAGTATGAAAATTTTTGAGGGTCACCTTGGGCAAAATTGTCGGGGGGGGGGGGAATTGATGAAGTCATCAGTCACTTGGTTTGACAGCCATATTTTTTTTAACATAAAAAACTCCAAGAAAAGTCTTCTCCAAAATGGCTGAACAAATTGAGGCAAAACTCTTCAGGTATGCTCGCCTATCCATGAGGAACAAAAAGTTCTCCACCTATGATGTCATAGGTCACATGGTTTGGCAGCCATTATTTTTTGAATAATGAACCTATAAAAATCTACTTCTTCAGAACAGCTCCACAGATCGAGTGAAAACTTCACCCACGTTCCCCAAGCCTTGGTGATACCAGGGTGTTTATGAATAATTAATAGGTCACATGGTCTGGCAACCATATTGGATTGAGCGAAAATCTTTAAAATATTATTTCTCTTGAACCACTTCATCAATTGATGTGAAACGTCAAAATTATGATCTAGTAGTCATGGGGAATATATGCTTTAAATTTCAACCTGATCAGATGCATTGTTGGGCAGCCAGAATTATTTAATTTTATGAATCTGGGGTCAGGGATTTAAATCAAACTTGGTGCAAGTGTGTTTAATGATGTAATAATGTGGCATATCCACGACGTCGTGACGTTGAAGGGTGCCCTTATAGTTTTAACTGGTTTTCACAATGAACATTTATTCAAACAATCTTTACCTCCGCCACCGAAGGTGGACAGAGGTTATGTCTTCACCCCTGTTTGTTCCTTGCGAAATCGAAGATTCACAAGTATATTGGTTGGACTGGTCTGTTTGTCTGGCTGTTTGTCTGTTTGGCTGTTTGTTTGTCAATCGCCCACAAGCCACATCTTCACCACCGGGTAGAGGCAATGACAAGCTTGAAGCCGATTTTTTTTTTTTTGAGGTCAAAAGGTCAAAGGTCACATCAATTTTCAACATTCACATGATATCAATGTATATACCATGTATAAAACTGAAAAACATGGGTTGATGGTGAACCCTCATTGAGGTGAAGTCTTGGTCAACCCCTGTGTATATGTCTTTGTTACGTTCTATTTGAACATGAGTTGGACCGTGAGGATGTGTATTAATTATTATTGGACCTTCACTACGTACGTCTTTTTTTTTTAAACCTCTATTAATTATGGACTGTTGCAACATACCTTTAAGACCCCTTGGACCTTCTCGACCCCTTTAGACCATTTTAAACCTTTTAAACCAT
The DNA here is from genome assembly GCF_056783735.1 of Eptatretus burgeri. Classification (NCBI taxonomy): domain Eukaryota; kingdom Metazoa; phylum Chordata; class Myxini; order Myxiniformes; family Myxinidae; genus Eptatretus; species Eptatretus burgeri. The sequence goes on along the minus strand of NC_140970.1, from coordinate 60,010,246 downwards.
TTGCACCTTTTATGACCCTTTATGCCCTTTAAACATTTACACCCTTGAGAATCCTTCGACCCCTTAGATGCCGAAGACCCTGAAGAACCCTTTGACCCTTTCGACCCCAAGGACTTGAAAGGCCTTTATTAAGACCCTTTAGTCAATGAATAATGTTAATACTCCAAAGACCCTTCAGACCTCAAGACCTTTAAAAACACTTCAGACCCCTAGGATACTTAAGACCGCGAGAACACTTTCGACCCCTTACAACCTTAAGACCCGTTTGGACCATAAGACCCTCTAGATCATGTTCAACCTTCTGTCTGAGGGCCTTAACTGTAATAACACTTGAAGTTCACCAGTCGTAATCAAAAGGCTCCCCATTGGTAAACCACACCAGTACCAAGTGAGAGGGTACAAAATATAATTAATTCATTTATCTTTCTTTCTTTTTTTTTTCTGGTTCTGCTCCTCTTGGTTAGTGGCATGGGGGAAAAAGTCCCACGTGGCAAAGACACAAGTCCCAGTCACCCCCATTGTAATCAAATGGGTTATTTTTGTGACTTTATTCTTGCCAGACCTCAGGAATTTTTCAACACATCAGATTGAAACCAACATAGCTTTTTTGTACGCATGTGCTGTATATGCGAATAAAATCTGGTCAGATTTAGTCACAGGTCAAAGTCAATGCCATCCAAAACATGTAAAACACCTTTTATGCAGCAATTAGGAAATTATCAACCAAATTTGTTATGCACAACATTCAATCATGTAAAAAAAAACTTGATGAGTCAAATTTTCCAAATTACCAAATTGCTGTTTTCATGGTCACTATTGTGTTTTTGGATTTCGCAAATGTTGTGCTTGCACGACATCTTTCTTGCTAGTCTGTTTGTCTGTCTCTCTGTGAGCAGGATATCTCAAAAAGTTGTGGTCAAATTCAGAGAAATTTCGTGGACTGGTTGGGTGTGTGATGAGGACGAATTGATTTAATTTTGGTGATGTTCTGGATCCGATAATTTATTTTCGTGATTCTTCACCGTTGGAGACAAAAACAATATATGGCTTGATATTTTAGAAAGTTCTGGACGATTTATGACAAAACTAGGTGGGTGAGTTGGTTCGGTAGCAATAATCAGCCGATTAGATATTGGTTAAGGTCCGGATTCAGATCCGGCCTATCCGTAGGACACAAAACATAAACGGTTCAGCCTGGCTAAAGAATGTGCTCTACCGAGTGTCTTCGTTTCCTGCTCTTTTTGCATATCTCCAAATTGGACTGTTTGTTTACTTGCAATTATTTATTTGTTTGCCATTCACATTCTGTAATACTTTCCTGAACAGCATAGTGCAGAGGTTGTGCTTTTACCTTTGAGCTCTCGAGTCCTGGTTTGATTCTCAGTATGACGGTAAACTGTCACATTGGTGCTTCACGAGCAGGGAGTTGCATCACAAAGTGTACCGGCTCTTGGCATGGACAGGAAGCTGGGCCTTCTGTCTACCGGCATTAGTTGGTAGACTTTAGAATCTAAAGTTTAGATCCTGCGGCGTCTTGCGCGAAGAGGATATGAGTTATCACTGGCACCATGGACAATTTACAAATTGCTGCCCCAACTACTGCTGGTAAGGCAATGGCAAACCAAGTGTAATTCTTGCTGTGAGAATACTTTGGCAGCACTGAAGCTTTGTCTGTGGAGTGGGATGTACCACAACCACCAGATATTTTCCAATCCACAACAGGTGGACACTCAGTTCAATGCAAAACTGAAATGTGATTTCAAAGCCTCGTTTCATAAATTCAATCATCATGGCTGTAGCAGGCAGCAAGCTAACCTCAAGCTTCAGCTCAGCTTTGTCTGCTTCATTTGAGTGTGCTGTTGAATCTTTATTTGTGATCCTCCAAAAGTGGCTTTTGAGGTGAGGTGATCACAAGCAACAGTTCTGCTTGAATTGTTGAAATTAATCTCAAAAGCTTGAATGATCACCGAGAGAGAGAGAGAGAGAGAGAGAGAGAGAGAGAGGGAGATAGATAGATATATATATACATATACCCAACGTTTTAATTTACCTGCTGAGCCGCCTTTAAAGCCGCGAGCCAAATAATCTGAGGCATTGCCACGCTGGACACACTCTGAGATGCCCATTTCTCAGTTGTGATCCTAGCCTTACTGCTTCCTGATGGAATGGAGGTCTGTTTTATTGATCCCACCTGCAGTTCCTGGAAAAAAAACAAACAAACTTCGAATGTCTCTGTGGATCGCTATAGATTTGTATCTCTGTGGGGATTACCAGTTCTCTGGAGTTTCCTTATGACCCTGCAAAAGATGGCTTCAAATCTTGCCATATTGTTTGGGGGTGGGGCAGGGGCAGTTGAGACTGCAGAGGCAAAATGCCTCATCATAAGTCTGTTTGGTGATCTGCTCAAGGGTAGGTTTGTGTGCTGCCGAAGCAGTTTCATCACCGAGATTGCATTGGATAGTTTGTAGTTGCCTTTCCTGTGGTCACAGGCTGGGAAGGAATTTGTAATTTTGCCAGGCTGTTGGAGAAAATCGCCTGCTCTTTGTGAAACACACCGTGGGATCGTTAACATCCACCAGCAGCAATAAATGCCGACAGATGGGTTCCAAGTTTAGCGTCTCATCCGACTGATGGTGCGTTCATTGATGATACAGTGGGGAGAACAAGTATTTGATACACTGCCGATTTTGCAGGTTTTCCCACTTACAAAGCACGTAGAGGTCTGTAATTTTTATCATATGTACACTTCAACTGTGAAAGACGGAATCTAAAACAAAAATCCTGAAAATCACATTGTATGATTTTTTAAATAATTAATTTGCATTTTATTGCATGAAATAAGTATTTGATCACCGACCAACCAGTAAGAATTCCGGCTCTCACAGACCTGTTAGTTTTGTCTTGAAAAAGCCTTCCCATTCTCCACTCATTACCTGTATTAACTGCACCTGTTTGAACTCGTTATCTGCATAAAAGACAGCTGTCCACATTCAATCAATCAGACTCCAACCTCTCCACAATGGGCAAGACCAGAGAGCTGTCTAAGGACATCAGGGACAAAATTGTAGACTTGCACAAGGCTGGGATGGGCCACAGGACAATAGGCAAGCAGCTTGGTGAGAAGGCAACAACTGTTGGCGCAATTATTAGAAAATGGAAGAAGTTCAAGATAACAGTCAATCTCCCTCGGTCTGGGGCTGCATGCAAGATCTCAGCTCGTGGAGCCTCAATGATCATGAGAAAGGGGAGGGATCAGCCCAGAACTACACGGCAGGACCTGGTCAATGACCTGAAGAGAGCTGGGACCACAGTATCAAAGAAAACCATAAGTAACACACTACCCGTCATGGATTAAAATCCTGCAGCACACGCAAGGTTCCTCTGCTCAAGCCAGCGCATGTCCAGGCCCATCTGAAGCTTGCCAATGACCATCTAGATGATCCAGAGGAGGAATGGGAGAAAGTCATGTGGTCTGATGAGACCAAAATAGAGCTTTTTGGTTTAAACTCCACTCGCCATGTTTGGAGGAAGAAGAAGGATGAGTACAACCCCAAGAACACCATCCCAACCGTGAAGCATGGAGGTGGAAACAGCATTCTTTGGGGATGCTTTTCTGCAAAGGGGACAGGACGACTGCACCGTATTGAGGGGAGGATGGATGGGGCCATGTATCGCGAGATCTTGGCCAACAACCTCCTTCGCTCAACAACAGCATTGAAGATGGGGCGTGGCTGGGTCTTCCAGCATGACAACGACCCGAAACACACAGCCAGGGCAACTAAGGAGTGGCTCCGTAAGAAGCATCTCAAGGTCCTGGAGTGGCCAAGCCAGTCTCCAGACCTGAACCCAATAGAAAATCTTTGGAGGAAGCTGAAAGTCTGTTTCCCAGCTACAGCCCCGAAACCTGAAGGATTTGGAGAAGATCTGCATGGAGGAGTGGGTCAAAGTCCCTGCTGCAGTCTGTGCAAACCTGGTTAAGAACTATAGGAAACGTCTGATCTCTGGAATTGCAAACAAAGGTTTCTGTACCAAATATTAAGTTCTGTTTTTCTGATGTATCAAATACTTATTTCATGCAATAAAATGCAAATTAATTATTTAAAAAATCATACAATGCGATTTTCAGGATTTTTGTTTTAGATTCCGTCTTTCACAGTCGAAGTGTACCTATGATATAAAAATTACAGACCTCTACGTGCTTTGTAAGTGGGAAAACCTGCAAAATCGGCAGTGTATCAAATACTTGTTCTCCCCACTCTATATACAGTATTCTGATGATGGTGATGATGCATCCTACCTGCTAAACACCAGGGTGACAGTTGAAAGTTGGGTTTGGAATCAAAACTTTAGGATAGCTTTATCGTAGTACACTTGCCTCAGAGTTGTTTCGTTTGGAATTTCATCTTGGTGGGTGGCTTTGCATGCAGTGTTAGGGACGGAATATTGCGTAACCTATACCATCTCCAAACATATAGACCAAAAAGTCTCACAAACACAAATCATTCTTTGGCACAGAACCACCCACCCAAAGTCGTGGGGATGAAAATTTCAGACCTGCATTTTGTTTCCTTAACCATGAATATTCCTTATGTATTTGGTGAATGAAATGTCTTTATGGCTTGGAAACAATTGGCATGTTTAAATTTTTTTTTTTAAGAGCGTTACTTTCCAGGTAAAGGAGTTAAAATTCCAATAAGTAATGATAATTGACATGTATGGTGGGCACTTCCACCAGGCTTATTTCTCTTGTACTCACCGACCAAAGCAACCTCCGAGAATGTCATCACGAAATGGAACATGATGGGCAGAACCGACCTTGATCATTCACACAAGTAACCATTAGAAATTGGCTCAAGAGGAGAGAGAGAACCTTGCTCTGGGTTAGTAAACAGAACGAACGTGACTCTTTCATCGCATCAAAATGCCATTGTGTGAATGGAGAGTTTGAGGAGTCAGGCGAGCAGCTGACAATTCATCTCAAGTGTTGCTTCTTGTACAAAACTACACAAGAGCAGCTGTGCACAAGCTTTCCGTCAGTGTGATCAATTTGCATTGCAGCAGCATATTGATATCGCTGGGTCGCAATGTCGAAAATGGTTCGAGGTGAAACAACTGATCCACAGTGTTCAAGTTTGATGGCGGACGCATTCTGTGCCATGAGACGACGCAAATTACACACTCGAACCACAATCACAGATGTAGAAATAGGGGACGCTCTACGAGAAATGGTGCATCATCCAAAAACTGGTATCAGTTGTTTGAGTGTCTTTATTACTTACGAAATCTAAAGATTTCATAAGTATATTGATGACTTCCGTCCTCTGTTTGTGTGTTTGTTTGTGTGTGTGTGTTTGTGTGTTTGTTTGTAGGCACGATAACTCGAGAACGGAAGAAGCTACCAATGTCAAATTACACCACGTGATTCAGGAAGGTGATGGCTAGTGCTGATTAGATTTTGGTTAAAATCGGTCGAAGGTCAAGGTCACAGTGAGGTCAAACATTCGATTTTTGATGGTTTGGTACAGAATCATCGTAGAAACTTCTGGTTTGCGTCGCCACCTTCTCTCGAGACAGCTTTTATTAGACAAGGTCAGAGGTCAAGTTAACGATTTCGTAAGTACCAGTCTATGACTGCTTGTTTGAGGGTGATTTTTTAACTCTTCAGAATTCCACTCAATGTCCTTTTTGGTATTCTTCTTATTCTTCTTCCTCCTCTTCTTCTTCTTCTTCTTCTTCCTCTTTTTCTTCTTCTTCTTCTTCTTCTTCTTCTTCTTCTTCTTCTTCTTTTCATCTGGACATAACTTGTCCCCCAGGCTAGGCCCTCAACCCTTCACCCTTTATCCCCAGTCCCCTCCAATATATTCCTTGTCGTTTTGCTCAAAATTGTTGGTTGAATGAATTGTGCTGAGCTGCAGTACGATGTGCAGCAATGTAAATGTTGTATCTGTATTTTATTCTTATAGTCCTATTAAAAATGGATTTTGTGAGAAGGTTAAAATTAATGCCTGAGTTCTGCACTAACTTTTTACGACAGCAGTCGTATATTTATCATCTCATTGCTTGCATATCGGAAAAATTGCTTTCCAAAGCAGCTTTATGCAGCACTCACATTACGTCGATACTAAATATTTCATCTGAATTATAAGGTTGAATGTTTATGTTTTCACACTCAAGTTATAGGAGTGTAATGGAGTTTGCAAGCTTTGAGGCCTATCTTACTTTTGGGAGCTTTTCCACAGAGTGACACATTCCATCTTCTGAAGCCTTCCGCTCTCTCGGTTTGTCCTTTCGAGATGTGCAATTGTGATGTTTTCATCTCCCAAGTGAAGGCAAAGCTGCGCGCGCGTGCGTACACACACATACACACACATACACACACACACACACACACACACACACACACACACACACACACACACACACACTGATTGTGATCTATCACCTGCAAAACCTTAGTCACCAAGATGACTGTAATGAGTCCAGTGGCTTGCATCGGACAATCAAGATCGACTGAGCTGCCATTAAATCTGTCTCCACTTAACCTCTGCAGTACCATTGCCTGCTTCAGCACATTTGAAGTTGGCCTTTCGTGGCATTTTAGTCAAATGGTGCAACTCACCAAGCTTTTTAGTCGACCTTCTGACATGGGGTAGGCCCGATTGAACTGATGATTGGGAACAGTTCTCCGACACCTCTCATCCATGTCACCCTCTGCCACAGTTATATCAGAACGAGCTGATTCGTCACACGGTTACGGATCGTTTAACACTTTAACCCCAATATTGGGGTCATTCAAAAATTACATACGGCTATTTTTCTCAGGAGGCACGTATCGTGTGTGCTGATGGGCTTGATTAAACCGGAGTAATCATTTTTATTCCACATTGATTCGATTTTTTTCAGGGACCCTCATCGTGAGTAACATTGCATCCAAGCAAAGGCAATGGAAATGTGATGCAACAAACCCGGAAAGTGTATAATCAACAGAGGCCTCCAGACTTGATGTGTTTGGCTCACCAGAAAATTAAGATGGCAGCCATATTATTTGTCTGGGAGGCATGGTGGGTGGAATCGAGCG
>NC_140970.1:59995668-60000668 GCF_056783735.1 Eptatretus burgeri | reverse complement strand
GAAAACATGGCGTCGTCTGTGTCCCGCCCGACGACGTCAGCGTCGAGGATCTCGTTATCGCTTCAGGAAACATAGTCGATACTGACAAAGTTCGTGCCCTTCGCGAATGAACAAACGTGTGGTAATCTTCGTGTCTGAGACAGAACTGGTTCACGAAATCGTATCGACCGGACTATCAACAAACGACGGACATTTCGTGCTCGTCTCCCCTCTGGACACACCGGCCGTGAAGGTCATTATCTCGAACGCTCCTCCTTTCCTGAAGAATCAGACGCTGATCTCCGAACTATCTCGTTATGGTCCTGTGGTTTCTCAAATCACTGTGTTACCTTTACGGAGCCAGGACGATCTGACGAAGCATGTGATGTATTTTCGGAGACAAGCTTATGTGGTACTTCCTCCCTCTAACGCTGAAAGAACCTTGAACATTGTTTTAAAACTCAAAATTGATAATCATGATAACCAAGTCTACGTAACCACTGACACCTTGAAACGTCTCGAATGTGGTAATTTCGGACACTTGAAACGATCTTGCCCAAAGGCGACCTCGTCGAACGATGAAACGAACCTTCTCCTTCTCCTTCTCCTTCTCCTTCTCCTTCTCCTTCTCCTTCTCCTCCTTCTCCTTCTCCTTCTCCTTCTCCTTCTCCTCCTTCTTCTTCTCCTCCTTCTTCTTCTTCCCCCGTGTCCGGTAATCAGGCCCAGTCCTCCCAGGCCTCCCAGCCCGATAGTCCAAACAGCAAAACGAATGTTTGTGATGGTTTCACCATCGTTTCATCAAGGAAGAGAAAGACTTTACCTGATGGTCGTTTAACCCAGAAGAAGGGAGCATTTACAAACGAGGAATCTGTCGGTAATGTTCCTGCAGTCGTGACTGACCACTCTACAATGTTTACCTGGAATGGACCCGGAATGGACCCGGACCCCGGTACCTACGGCCAACAAGTTTACCCTACTTGCCGGTGAGGACATCGACGTCTCCCTTCCAGAGACCATTTTACCTGTTATCGCAGTAAATAAAACTGTTTCACTCGTTAAAAACTCTCCTATTGGAAAGTCCATTGACGGTGATACACAGACCACTCGTGATGAACCTGCCGTCACTTCGGTAAATGTTAACCCTGAATCCTTGTCAGCAGGAAATAGTGAAACAAATGTTAACCCTGTAACTGCTCCCAGTCCATAACGTGGTGAAGCTGGAGACGCAGGAAACGTTAAAATGGATGTTTTACGAGAGACCCCCAAAGTACTGTACACCTCCACGCCGTTGGAGGTCGATAACACCGTTACGGTCGAGGGAAGTGATATCGCTACATCCACTGATGGTGTTTCTGTTTCATCAACTCCCCCGATTATTTCCGTTACTTCACCAGGAGATGTTCCCACAATGGAAGAGCACATAGACGTGGCAACCAGTACAGATCCGTGTATCAATACTGACCACAGTATTGATATGCAGGACAATACAAGCTTGTGTTACTCGGAAACTAAAACAGACTCTGACGAATCTGACCTGGAGGAACCAAACAGGAACAGTCAGGTGGAAACGGTGGAGAAGCTGACCAGTCAAGGTCCTACCCCCCCCCCCCCCTGAACAAATAAGACTCTTCTTACAAAATACATACAGGAGACGCAATATAAACCTGACAGAATACTTTCCAGATCTACCGTCCTTCCTCGAGTGTACTCAGGCTATCGTACGTAAGCCTGACTTATTCGGTTTCCACCAGACACACTGTCACCACTTAAAAAAAATTCATCGCCAAGGCGAAAAGGGATTCTAATCAATTATCCCACTTCTGATCTTCTTCTTCGAAGCTATTATTTTCCTCATGGCCAGTTTCAAGATTGGAACAACAAATGTTTATGGTGGTGGGAGTCCGCTCTGCAAGATCCAAATTAAACAGCTGGTAGAGGTCAACGGTCTTGACATAGCTTTGTTGCAAGAGACCCATGCTGTCTGATCTGTTCAGGCTCAGTCGCAACTATTTATGGCCAAGGAATGTTTCTTGAGTACCAACTCTACGTCGAAGGCAGGCATCATGTTTGTCTTAGGGAAACATTTCCATCCGTCCTGCCTTAAATTTATGAGTATTATTGATGGACACCTTGCCTCTGTGACCTTCTCCATCAACCAGGTCAAGTTCACAAATCTCAATGTGTACACTCCAAGCAAAAATGACGAGCGGATCTCCTTTTTTGCCGAACTGAGAAAATTCCTTCAAACACTGGATTTGCAGACTTGTCTAATTATATTGGTGGCGATTTTAACTGTACTGTTAATGCTTCATTTGACCGGAACGGGCCGGAACCCCAACCATGTACCGCAAAACTTTTTGCAAACATCATTGCGAAATATAATCTCCATGATGTTTGGCACGTGCAGCACCCTTATGATCAGTCTTATACATGGTGTCATTGTTTAAACAACCACATCTCACTTGTGAGGCTTGGTCGCATCTATGTAAATTCTCATTTATTACATGGAGTTTATAAATCCGATATTGTGCCTTCTGGTTTCTCCGACCATTCCCTAGCTCGAGTCTTTATTTAACTCTCTAAACCATGTCCAGGGAGCTCTCATTGGAAATTCAATTACAGTTTACTCGAAAACCTCAACTTCATTCAGGCCTTTGAATCCTTCTGGACGGCTCTCCGAGAACAGAAGTTAAGCTGTTCCGTTAACCCACTGATATGGTGGGATTTAGCAAAAACCCAAATTAAAGGGTTCTGTCAACAGTATCAGTTCTTCTCAACAAGGGCTGACTATGAAGTAAAGAAAATATGACAGTTAGAGATTTTACAACTCCAACAGGTCATCGGACAAAATAATAGTAACATACAAAAAACCTTAACTGATAAACAGTCCTTATTAAAGGAAATAACCAAGGAATGCACGTGGTGCCTTAGTTTGGATGAGGGTGCGACACCTGAATGAGGCAGACGTACCAACCAAGTACTTCTTTTCCTTAGAGAAACGTCTTCCCAGTAAACAGCTTTCTCAGCTGCGATTAGCAGATTCATCCATTACCTTTACACAATCAGAATTCAAACTTTTCGTGAAAGAATACTTTTCGAAAATATATTCAATGGAACAAATAAATCCCGTCAGTGTTGCCTCGATCTCCGTTGGCCTGCCAGTGTTGCGTGCAGATGGGCGTTCCCAACTGAAAAGACCCATTACTTTGCATGAACTTGGCACTGCCCTGCACGGCCTTGCCATTGGGAAAGCACCTGGTTTGGATGGACTTACAACCGAATTTTACAAGAAGTTTTGGCATTTATTGGGTCCAGAAGTCATTAACACCTTGAGCGCAAGCTGCCAGTTTGGAGAGCTACCTCAGAGTTGCCGACGAGCTCTTCTTACACTCATCCCCAAAAAGGGAGACATGCTGAGTATTGAAAATTGGCGTCCTATCTCCCTGTTATGTACGGACTAAAAGATATTTTCAAAAGCCCTGGCCTGGCATCGCGACTTACTCCTTATTTATCCTTGTTGTTGAAAGAAGACCAATGATACTGTGTCCCAAAACGTTCCATCTATGACAACATCTCCCTTGTGAGAGACATCATTGAACTGTGCAAGGAAAGCCCTAAAGATTTAGGACTTCTTCTCCTTGATGGGGAGAAAGCCTTTGACCGTGTTGACCATCGGTACCTTTTCGAAGTACTTTAGCGGTTTGGACTTGGTTCAACCTTCATCTCTTGTATTAAAATACTATACAATAATATTTATAGTGTGCTTAAGATAAACAAGAACTTGCTGCACCTTTGTCTATTAACAAGGGAATTAGACAAGGTTGCCCTCTTTCCAGGTTGCTTTATGCTCTCTCCATCGAACCCCTACTGGTTTCCTTGCGCTGTCGACTAACAGTATGGTTGGGCATACAACCATACTTTTTTTGAAAGGAGTGTTTTTTATGGCCAAATTTCACGCTGATCACGAATCCGTTGAACTTTTTGACACAGGATAATGTCTTAGGTTGGTAAAATTCAAAAATTTCAAATGGCTGCCAAATTTCCACACTTTTCAGGTAAAATTTGATAATTATGGCTTACTCGGGCATGTAATATTAGGGTTGGGCACACATCGACTTTTTCTATGTTGTCCCGTTAAAAGGAGTGTTTTTATGGCCATTTTTCACGCTGATCACGAATCCGTTGAAATTTTTGACCTCGGATGATGTCTTAGTAAGACACCTTAGTAAGTAAGTAAGCTTAGTAAGTAGTAAGCCAATGATGGTGTCAAAATGGTGTATAAAAAGTTATTTGCAAAGTCAGAGAGGAATGTTTATCCTTTTGTGAAATGTTTTGTATATAATACCTTGGATGTCTTTGTAAGACATCATCCTCGGTCAAAAATCTCTACGGATTCGTGATCAGCGTGAAAAATGGCCATAAAAACACTCCTATTAACGGGACAACAGAGAAAAAGTCGATGTGTGCCCAACCCTCTTAGGTTGGTAAAATGCAAAAAATCTAAATTGCCACCAAATTTACCGACTTTTCAGGTAAAATTTAATAATTATGGCTTACTAGGGCATGTAATATTATTACTTGCCCAAAGGCGACTCGGGCATGTAATATTATTACATGCCCTCGTAAGCCATAATTATCAAATTTTACCTGAAAAGTGGTTAAATTTGGTGGCCATTTTGATTTTTTGCATTTTACCAACCTAAGACATCATCCTAGGTCAAAAATTTCAACGGAATCGTGATCAGCGTGAAAAATGGCCATAAAAAACACTCCTTTCAACGGGACAACAGAGAAAAAGTCGATGTGTGCCCAACCCTACTAACAGGGGTTAGTTTGTCTCGGCTTGAACGGCCCATCAAGGTACTGGCATACGCCGATGACGTGTGTGTATTCGTACAAGACATCAATGACGTTAACATCGTTCGTTATTGTTTGAAATATTTCCTTATTTGAAAAGGCTTCTTCAGCCAAAGTAAATTGGAACAAAACAAGCGCCCTTTGGCTCGGTCCGTTGTGCTATT
>NC_140970.1:59988168-59990668 GCF_056783735.1 Eptatretus burgeri | reverse complement strand
GGCTTCTACCTTCATGAGGGACTTCATGAATTCCTCTCTCCCACAAAAATATCCAACTGAAGTTGGTGCAGTCCAGCTATTATTGATTAAAGTCTGAAAAAAAAATTTATTGGAAAAATATATATTTAAAAGTACTTTCTGTTTGCCACATTTCAAATGTACAATATTGTTATGGAATGGTACTTTATTGTACATGGGCAGTACAATGTAGTTAATGTTGATAAGTCCTAACAAAGATAAGATGCAAGCATGTGGACATTTCCATGTTCTTTGAATGCATTTCATCTTTACCATCACCTCTCCCTCTCCCGGTTTCCCCACTTCTTTCCACATTCTTCTTTCCAAACCCACGTTCTTCCCCTCTGTTTGCATTCTGATTCCAACAGCCATGCGTTTGGGTCACTCCTTCCATGTACAAGTGCTCCACCGACTTTTGGAGAGTTGCGGGCTGCAAGTGGTCAGGGTCAGAGTGCATCGAGAAGGCGACTCGCTGGTGTCCAACCACCTCCTGAGCTACAAGACTGGCTCAAGATTTTTCAGGTGCATTAAGCTGCACTCATCTGTTTTTTGTTTATTTTAAAATCATCATTCAACCCACAATGTCATCATTCTGCTGGTTTCCACTCCCTGCTCTTACTGGATTGTTGCAGTTGATTTGGTGCATCTAGATGGATATAAAAATGTGCTTTTCTGTTGGAGAAACGGTTTGAGCGGTCCAATGTGGACCGAGCTTTTCTCATACATCGCTTTGTTTATTATATCATTATAGCCTCAATATTCATGTGAAGTTTTTAAAGGGCATGGGTCACAAAAACTTTTTATGCCTCCTTAGTCGAAGGTTCCGGAGGCATTTCGTTTTTGTGTTGTCCGTGCGTCCGTAACAGATTCTCGTTTCCGCAATAGCTTGTGACCACTGAAGGATTCCAACCAAACTTTGCAAAAGTATTAATTGTAATACAAAGATGAACTGATAAGATTTTGGGTTCAAACGGTCAAAGTTCTAAAGATGTGTGACCTTTCATTGAAAATCTTTGTTGCCACAATAACTTCCAAACTAAAGTGATTTCAACCAAACTTGGCACAAATATGAACTGATTATATTGTTATGGGTTTGCCAGCGGGGTCACGATGGGCTTCTCGGACCCTCTTCCAGATCTTTTGACCCTAAAGCCAATGGGCGACAGATAACTCTGCAGCACAACGAGTTGCAAAGCAACCATGGACGCCATCTTTGACTTAATTTAGGTACGGTCCTTACGTCCAATTCCCATGTTACTTTCCAATCAAATTAATCCCGTGAGAGAGGGAACCATGTCCAATCTCAACGCCCAACTCCTGTCCAATTAGCACGGCTGAGCGGTATCGTCCGTGGGACGTTGACTAATCTTTCCGTGGTGAAACAGCAGGGCAAAACTCCCATCCACTATTTTCTACGATGTCTAACCAATGGAGGATGAGAGAATCAAGCAGTTTGGTGAGTTTATATGAGCTTTAGCAAAGGACAGGTATTTACAGGAAAAACTTATTTAGAAAGCAAAAGCAGCATCACAAAGAAAGATCTTCCACTTAAGCACCCAAGCCCCTTGGTCAGTCACCTAAACATGAATCTACAGACACAGGCACCTCAGTCATTCCAGGAAAGAAGATAAGCAAGGGTGATTGACAGATAAAGCGAAGTTGGTGGGTATTATGTCGTCCCTGGCCTCACCTGTATGTGAGCCGGATGGCTCGTGTGCATCGAACAATATGTATGGTGCAGGTGATTGAGACGTGCAGGTGGGAGGTGTGGTGGATGTGGGTGCTTGAAATGCGAACTCTGAAAAGAACTGTTGTGGACTCGGTTTATTCTCCACAACAGTGCGAGTCAATGAGCTGTGTACACTGAACGATGGAAGGATTTAAGGTGCGTGTGTAAGAAGTGTAGGAAGTTAAGTGAGTTCTGAGGATATTTGGTTAGGGAGCAGGGCGTAACCACCCATGGAAACCCGTGGTTTCGTTCTCGTTCTGCCTGGTACTTCTCAGTGTCACATTCCCAAAACGACCTGCGTGGTTCAACTTGAACTCTTTGAACTGACACTCTGAACTAACACTCGGGAATGACACTCGGAACTGATGCTCGATTCTTCAGAACAGGGCTCTCTGGACTCGACTCGACTCCCTTGACTCTCCCCTCTCGCTCAGAACTCAGAACTTTAACTCTCCCAGAACTGGTTACAAACTGTTCAGCCAGGGATCTTATTGCCTTCGCCTCTGTCACCACTCGCTTCTGCTTTTTGGCATCCCACCATGCCGATTGGCTGATGTGTTGTGATACAGCTATTGTGATTAGTCACCGAAGCGTAATGGGCAGGATGGCTGGTATGACTAGGGTCATGTTGGTGGTTTGGCGGCACAGCATCGAGAATATTCTCAGCACTTGCAGTGACAAGAATGCTTGTAGTGTTGGTGGTGACAAGAATTTTCGTAGCACTGGCGGTCTGGTTCTGCGGTGTTAAATGTG
>NC_140970.1:59928168-59985668 GCF_056783735.1 Eptatretus burgeri | reverse complement strand
TCTCTCTCCCCACTCTCCCTCTCTCTCTCCACTCTCTCCCCTCTCTTCCCTCTCTCCCCTTTCTCTCCCCACTCTCCCCTCTCCCTCTCTCTCCCCTCTCTCCTCTCTCCCCCCTCTCTCCCCACTTTCACCTCTCTCTCCCCCTCTCCCCTCTCTCCCCTCTCTCTTCTCTCTCTCTCGCTTTCTACAAGTGATGTGTGGTGAAAAACAAACAATGACATGCAATCCATGGTGAACTCATTATGATGAATCCTGCTAAAACATACGTTTGTCTATCATGTGCACCATGGAATCTGACTTAAAAATCCAAACTCAAGGTAAAAACAAACAATGACATGCAATCCATGGTGAACTCATTATGATGAATCCTGCTAAAACATACGTTTGTCTATCATGTGCACCATGGAATCTGACTTAAAAATCCAAACTCAAGGTAAAAACAAACAATGACATGCAATCCATGGTGAACTCATTATGATGAATCCTGCTAAAACATACGTTTGTCTATCATGTGCACCATGGAATCTGACTTAAAAATCCAAACTCAAGGTGACACCATCATCACCAAAATACTCATGCACTCTTCAAACCATTTTATATCCCTCTTGGAATGTCGGTGACTCGTTTTAATATAGACCTCATTTGCCTTGTGTTCTCACGTTATCATGTTGCCATTTCAGTCAATTTTATGAGATATGAACCGTCTTCCTCATCACGTGCTCCACAACAATTTACCATTTCAGAACAATCATTATCCTGCACCATCTTTATTTTTCTCTTTTTCATTAACTTTGAAGTAATTTTTTTATTCATCCCATTAACAACTCCAAATAATGCACAGCGAGATCTTCTCGAAGGCAACAGATGTCAAAGAAAGTGCTTCTGATTTGCATGCAATGATCACACATCCCATTCAAGGTTATGCTGTTAAGGTGTGAGGGAGAGTCAACCGACAGCAAATGCAGCAAAACATTATTCAAGTAACAAAACTTTTATAACAGCAACTTTCTTTCCAAATTCAGCTTTATCATTGCCACACAGTTTGATTCCAGATTCTGAAGAATTTTCAAACTTTACATGGCAGATTGAGTTTGTACATGATGTTTACCGAACCCAACATCTGCACATGTATTTATTTGTATCTTATGATTCCAACCATGGTCACCGGTCTCAAAAGTAGTGACTCCACTCATTGGAGACGATGCATCAAAATACTTTCAAAACCAACATATAATTTAGAAACACCAACATGTTTGTAATAGCGCGTTACAACTGCACTCCGAAGGCAAGAATGTGCGAGAGATATTCGGTGAAGATGAACTTTATGAGAAAACGGGTGAGAGACATGATTGGATCTTGATATGTATATGTTAACTGCTATGTTGCATTGCACGTGATACATGCTTGGGAGCCTCGGTGGTGCGCGTTTCCATCTAGCTGTCGCTGATGACTCACCTCCAAGTGATAAAACTGGTTCGGCGGTTACATTGGGATTCTCGTCTGTGTACTCCTTGTGAATGTTTGCAGCTGTAGAAGAATCTGGGTAGGGTTTGAAACAACAAAGGGATTTCCTTGTGTGGCTTTTCATGGTTGCTTTATGCAGCTTTCTTTGGCTAGAAGATAAAAAGAAAAGGATCTACTCTGACCCTGAATGTGAGACAAGACTCTGACGTCATGCGCATAAGTTGTGTGTTTGATTTATATGTGTTTAATCTTTTTACAAATAGGCACTTGTTATGAACCAGTCACTACCCTTGAGGTACTGGCTTGGAGTGCGTAATACTGCTTTCTTCACTCCCATGGAACTGGATGATCGGAATGCCTGGTCACAGGGTTGGTACAAACCAGATTTTTTGTTGTTTTTTGTATGCATTATCGAGGCTCGAATGAGAGCTAACACACAGAACATATAAAAAAGGCAGCAGGAGACGAGAGAGGCAGGAGTGGGGAAGCACAAAACAGTGGGGAACAGAAACATTAGACGATCTGTGGAAGGGAGAGGAATAGGGTGGGGTACACAGGGTAAACAGGATGGACACCATAGGGACTTTCAGGAAGGAAAGCAGGGAATTTGAAGGAGGTGGGTTTGGGATGGATTAACGAGGTTAGAAAAAATCAGGCTTTTGGATGGGGGAAGGTCGAGTTTGAATATTATCTTTACCTTAAATGGTCACCGTGTCGCCCTAAATGGAGTTCTCTCATCCCCTCTTCCTGTCCAGGCTGGAGTTCCTCAAGGTAGCGTTCTGGGCCCTGTTCTTTTTCTGGTTTTCATCAATGATCTCTCCGACTCTCTGGAAAATCCTCTATTTCTCTTTGCTGATGACTCCACCCTCTGCCGTACCATCTGTCATCCCTCAGACCGGCAAGCAGCAGCTTCTTCGCTCACTGCAGATCTGGATAAAATCACAAACTGATCCAACACGTGGAACATGTCTTTCAATCCAGACAAATCTCATACTCTCACTATGTCTCTTCGAAAGACCGTTTAGAAACCCCCCCCCCCCCATCCACTTTCTCAACAATCCTCTGGAAGAAGTCTTTTCTTTCAAGCTTCTGGGTCTCACTATCTGCCATGACCTTTCCTGGGAATGTCACATTTCCAACTTCGCCTCCAAAGCCAGTTGCCGACTGGGAATCCTCCGTCATGCAAAGTCCTTCCTTGGCCCTCTTGAGCTCCTGACCATTTACAAAGCTTTTGTCTGTAGCCTGATGGAGTACTGCTCTCCCCTCTGGGCTGGTGCTCCTGCCTCCCACCTTTCACGGCTTCACGCTGTCGAAACCAGGGCATTTAGGATCATCAGCATCTCCCGCAATGAAGCTGAGTCTTTGGGCCTCTCACTCAATCACCGCAGGTTGGCCGGTGGTATTTCTGTCTTCTACCATCTCCTCTCCAGCCTTGCCCCCCCCCTGCTCTCTCTGCAATTTGTCCCCACCACATTTCCACAGGGCGCTCAAGGTCCGCCAATAACCCCTTTCTGTTAAAACTACCAAAATCACGAATCACTGCTCATCTTCACTCTTTCATTCCTCTTTTTCCCCGTCTTTGGAATAAACTCCCTCACTCTATTCTTTCTCATTCTTCCCTCCAGGCTTTCAAAACAGCTGTTCACCACCACCTCTTATCATCCCCCATCCAAATCCTCGATCTTTTCTACCCCCGATAATCCACCCAATCCCACTTCCTTCAATTCCCCTGCTTTCCTTCCTGAAAGTCCCTGTAATGTCCATCTTCTCTTCCCCATGTTCCCAGTCCCAACCCTCTCCCTTCCACAGAACTCCTAATGTGTCTGTTCCCCACTGTTTTGTCCCTCCCACTCCCGCCCCTCTTGTCTCATGCCCCCTTGCTGTGCATTGTGTGTTAGCTCTCATACGAGCCTCGACAAGGTATTCAAAAAAAAAGTATCTACGGAGGGTAACTGTGCCCCCCCCCAGTACTCTACCAAACCAACTTTTTTTATGGTCCTATTACACATTTGCTTCCTTTTATGGTCCTATTATACATTTGAGATGTTCACAAAAAAAAAATTCCCGGCACTCTGGTGATATTTAAGATGGCGTCCAAAATGGGTAGAATCACAGAATATGGTATTTAACATGTCAAAAATGTGACAAATTGGAAAAATAATCATTGGGATTTGGTTCCTGGTCATTAGTAACTAATTTCCGATGATTGTATTTTGTTGCCATTTAAAAAAATCCAAGATGGCGTCCAAAATTGTTCGATGGTTTACTCGCTGTTCACCTCTGTAGGTTCAGGGTAAATCTTTGGTTGCATCCTCGGTGATCGCCCTCGTTCTCCTGGATCTCATCAGGAATGCCCTGACAGATATCTGTCATTCGATATGAAGAACCTGGTGGTTCAGCCAAGCGACGATCCTGTATATTTTTGAGAAGTGCCAATCTATCACTTGGATTTGTCAAGTCTGAAAAATATGTGAACGATCCATGCTTTATTCCAGACATATGAATGACACAATGTTCCCGTTTGCGTTTTCTTTCCATTTCAACAACTTTCTTTTGACAATTACATTAAACTATTTCTTGCTTGTCTGACATCTTGACTTGTGATCTTGATGATCTACGGTCTTGCGAAGCTAACTCATCGAACCTGGAAAGAGAAGAAAAAAAAACCACATAAAAAGATTAGTACACATAATACTTGAGTGTATGTAAATATTCAAAGTGCATCGGGGTGTGTTTGTGTTTGTGTTTGTGTTTGTGTGGGTGGGGGTGGGGGTGTGTGGGTGTGTGTTTTCTGGCTTTCAAATTGTCCGCCATCTTCAATTCCAAGTACGATAACAATAATAAACATCCTTGATAAGAATTACAATTTGAATATTCCATGGTTCTGTCCCTCTATTATTATTATTACATTAATGATTATTTTAAGCTGACATTTGATATTTATGATGATTTTACCATTTAGAAAACTATTTTGAACTCCATCTTGGATTTTATGGATGGCAACAAAACATAAATAACCACATAGGCCTATTCGTTTCTAATAATCAGGAACATATATTACAATTAATCGAAATATTAATTTACTGCGTATTGTTCTCAGTTCAGCCTGTTATATACAAATTTCTATGATTTGGCCTATTGTGGCGGCAATTTTGGATGCCATCTTGGAATTTAAGCATTGTAGCAAAATTCAATCACTCGGTGTTAGTTACTAATGATGAGAAATGCATTATTCCAATGAATAATTTCCAATTTTGTCACAGTTTTGGCTGTTATATATAATTTTCTGTAATTTTGCATATTTTGGACGCCATCTTAGATTTTTTTAAATTGCAACAAAGCCCAATTATCAGAAACTAGTAACTAATGATCAGGAACCAAATCCCAATGATTATTTTTCCAATTTGCCACATTTTTGAGATGTTCTCTACCATATTCTATGATTTTACCCATTTTGGATGCCATCTTGAATATTGCCAGAGTGCTGGAGAAATTTTTTTTGTTAACATCTCAAATGTGTAATAGGACCATAAAAGGACCATAAAAGTTGGTTTGGTGGAGTCCTTGGGGGGGGGGGGGTGCATGGATACCCTCCGTAGATACTCCCCTAAAATCCATTAATAGTCTTCAGTGTTGTGGTCGAATGTTGCAGCTTGCTCATTTTGCATGTACAAACTGCACCCACTTGCCTTTTCATTTTCATATCCACAATTGGGAATTTGTGCACGTTATGGACAGTTCAGCAGTTGCTTTCTCAGAATTGAACAAAGCACCACTTTGACAGTTTTTGCAAGTCAAATTGATGACAAAACCAAATGAATATATATATATATATATATATATATATATATATATATATATATATATATATATATATATATATATATATATATATATATATATATATCGATCGAGACAGCGAATGGTAACTACAGGATAACTTCATAGGGACAGTTGTAGCCTATTTTTAAGCTACTGGAATAGAATACTGATGGTCATAGGTTCAAATCAAGCTGAGTGCAGCACTATTGAGGATTTTAATTAGAAGCTTCAGGATGAAGACTCTCAGGAGAGCTGCCATGTCACTATTTGATTATCAGTAAAAACTGAGCTGGCTCTTCAGTGACCTCTGGGATTGGGATCATCGGCCTGTCCTACCTGGTCCGATCTACCCGTGATGCTCGTCCATTCATCGTGGTTCACTCTTTTTCCCTTCCTTATTACAGGAGGTTGTTCTGAGTGACCATGGGTATTATCTCTCTCCTGTTCTTTTCACTTAACAAACATTTTTTGATACCATTGTGAATTTGACACCGTGACAAAAATACTTGTTGATTTGTGACCTCACTAGTTGCACTGAATTTGATGAAAATGGTTTATGAATGCACATACCTGTCCGTAAACAGAAAAAAGTTGGAAACGACCCGTAAACACAAAACGTGGTTTATGAACGGTATATATTGGGTTAAAATGTAAAGTCTGTCACAGCATTAAGGGTGGACAAAGCTGTTTTGTGACCCCTTCTCCTTGACCTGTGAAATGATTGGGTGTGGTCGAATATGCCTCTTCAGTCACTTGTGGTGTTAGTGAGTGTCTTTGACATGGCAGCAGAGAGATGGAGCGGACAGGTGGAGGTTTATGCACTTTGAATCATTCATGTCGGATTCCCTGTTCTCAGCAAGCCCTTAGCTTTGTGCTTCTTTACGATGCCTTTGGGAATCCCGGCGGTCGTCCCAACCTATCGCCTATGACCCCTTTCATTCGCATTGTCTCTAATTATACCCTCGTGTCTCCATTTCTGCTTTGTGCTCACTGCCATCTCCCCAGATTCCACCCCACGACCGGTTCTCCCTCCCCTTCTCGTTCCGATTTAAGTCTTATTGATGTATCCCTAATTTTGAAGTGGCTTGGTTGATGTTTGTGAAATTTACAGACCTGGTGACGGATATGATCTTTTCATTGTTAAACCGGCCTTTTTCAATTTTTTCCATAAAAATTTTTTCCTGTCGAATATTTTAATGTTGGAGCATCATTTGGTTATGAAGGTTATGCTGGGTGTTTGTTTTGATTTTTTTTTTTTGAGATGATTAATCAACAAAGCTGACATTCAAAATTGATGATGCGGAATTTGTGATCGAGGGATCTGAAAGAGCCCTGTTTGAGTTCCTCTTTGCTTTGCCATAATTTGTCATTGCTGATTTAGTTATTGTTATCCTCATGCTCTCGCTCTTCCATTATCCTCGACTTTGGTATAAAAACAGGACATTTTCAGTTCATTTGGGACACCCTGATTTCCTGTGCGATCAATGTTTGCAACATGAATATTGTGAATTGTCACTCAACTTGAATCTTCAGCACCTGATTCATTGATTACTGTTTATCATTATTTCTGGGTGTGTAGCTGCTGCTGATGTATCAACTGTGTCTGCCACCCTCCCTCTTCAATGATCAGGGTAGGACTTTTTAAAACTTGGCCAGGGTGTCACTGGATGATGACGAACATTCTAAAATGTCCTGCCCTGATGGTGTTTGATATCCAGCAACGAATGCTTACAGATGAGACAGTTGGCTTTATATCTCTGAAGGACAGTCTACTTATCACCTCTGCCACCGAAGGTGGATGGAAGTTATGCTTTCACCCCTGTCTGGCTGTTTGTTACTTGCAAAATCAAAGATTCGCAAGTGCATTGGTTGGTCTTGTCTGTTATTCTGTTTGTCTGCATGTCAATCGCTTACAGGTCACATTTTTCCTCCGATCTTCATGAAACTTCACCACCTGATAGAGGTAGTCGTCTTCTAATTCTTCTCCTTCTCCTTCTCCTTCTCCTTTTTCTTTTTCTTCTCCTCCTTTTTCTTCTCATCATATTTCTTCTCCTCCTTTTTCTTCTGCTTCTCCTTTTTCTTCTCCTTCTCCTTTTTCTTCTGCTTCTCCTTTTTCTTCTCCTTCTCCTTTTTCTTCTCTTCCTTTTTCTTCTGCTTCTCCTTTTTCTTCTGCTTCTCCTTTTTCTTCTGCTTCTCCTTTTTCTTCTGCTTCTCCTTTTTCTTCTCCTTCTCCTTTTTCTTCTCTTCCTTTTTCTTCTGCTTCTCCTTTTTCTTCTGCTTCTCCTTTTTCTTCTGCTTCTCCTTTTTCTTCTGCTTCTCCTTTTTCTTCTCCTTTTCCTTTTTCTTCAACTTCTCCTTTTTCTTCTCCTTCTCCTTCTCCTTCTCCTTCTCCTTTTCCTTCCCCTTCTCTATCTCCTTTTTCTTCTCCTTCTTCTTCTCCTTTTTCTTATCCTTCTCCCTCTCCTTTTTCTTATCCTTCTCCCTCTCCTTTTTCTTCTCCTTCTCCTTCTCCTTCTCCTTTTTTCTTCTCCTTCTCCTCCTTTTTCTTCTCCTCCTCCTCCTTTTTCTTTTCCTCCTCCTTTTTCTTCTCCTTCTTTTTCTTCTCCTTCTATTTCTCCTTTTTCTTCTCCTTCGTGTGCAGCCAATGGCTGCTGATTGCATCATCTTCTATATATTAATACTGAAGGACCAATTTTGTGCTCCTTATAGCGGTCACGTCACGTTTTTCTCAGTACTGTGACCTGGACTGAAAGAAACTTCGTACCTGTAAGAGTGCATCGCACATCGTGGCAATAGTCAACTTTCAACTCTGAAGCAGAATAAACACTTTTCGTTGAGACGGGGGCGAGGAGTGAAGAGACGGGGGCAGGGAGTTAAAAGGCGGGGGGCAAGGTAAGCAAATTTTTGGGTGGGGTAAGCAAATTGAAAGCGGGAAATGGGGTGGGGGATGAGTGGGCAGGGGCTGAGGTGAATTAAGTAGGGTTGAATGTGAGGGGTGGACAGGGGGGCAGGGGCCGGGGGGCAAGTGGGGCGGGGAATCAAGAGACGGGGTTCGGGGAGTGAAGAGGCAGGGCCGGGGCCGGGGTAATTAAATTTTTGGGCGGGGGTAAGCAAATTGAAGGCGGGGGGGGGATGGGGCAGGGGCGGGGGATGAGTAGGTGGGGGCAAGCATGCCCTGTCCAGTCCATGTCCCTCGAGTGTGGGTGAGCTGGTGAGGGTGGTTGAATGAACGGAATCCGTCTGTGACGGGGTTTCGGCTAGTTGATAATAATGATTAAGATGTCCGCTCTGAGTCTGGAATAGTGGTTCAAACCCTCACCGAGTCGTACCACATACTATATTTTTAAAATGGCACATGCTGCTTCCTTGCTTGATGCTCAACATGAATAAGGATAGAGCACAGACAATGCTGGAAAGGCAATGGCAAACCACCTAATGTGACCCTTACCAAGAAACTGCTTTGGCAGCACCAACGCTCTGTAAAAACGATAGCACATCAAAATAGAAACAAAACACTGTCACGTCGAGGTGGTCCACTGACGTAGGCGCTCTGTGCCGTGGGTCCAACACCTCCACGAATGGCCAACGATTTTTGCAAACTACTGTAAGCACACAGCACTTGCTGATCTATCCATGCTTTAATAGCGGGTATACCTATTACAATTGAATATTCCCCAAAGGCCGGTAAAATGCTTTCCAAAACTGGCGGTTGGTCCATGGGCTTGTAAAGGCAGGAAGGCGGGAAGATGTTCCTTATCATTATAATGGTTTATAATAACAATGCTGGAGGAATGGTGCTTCACTTATCTTATATATGTATGTATGTATATATATATATATGTATGTATGTATATATATATATATATATATATATATATATATATATATATATATATATATATATATATATATATATATATATTTATATATATATATATATAT
Source organism: Eptatretus burgeri (assembly GCF_056783735.1). NCBI lineage: Eukaryota > Metazoa > Chordata > Myxini > Myxiniformes > Myxinidae > Eptatretus > Eptatretus burgeri. Next base: position 59,976,440 of record NC_140970.1, on the reverse strand, counting down.
ATATATATATATATATATATATATATATATATATATATATATATATATATATATATATACACACACACATAAGTAGTGTATGCTTGTTTGTCCTCTTATAACTCGAGAACTACGCGTCCTAGAGCAAAACTAAAGGCACATTCGGAATCAGCACGTCTCAGAGGTATTGCAGCACACCTTGGATGTTTAAAAAAAACGGAAGAAAAAAAAATAATCGATTTTTTTTTTATTTGGCCGTTTCAATTTTTCTGCCGCAATTGATTGATTTTTCCGTGTCGCGACTTTTTTTATTCACAACCTGATCAAAATAAGACAGACAGCCCAGTGGACGTTTACAGTTTCTGATCAAAATTTGACTTTCTGATTTTGGATGCCCTGAAAAAGGAAGAGCTCCATTGGTCCCAAGGCAGCTGCAGCTAAGCGAAAACACACTAAGAGACAACTGGAGACTGAAGAGGAGCAAGATGCCAGGCTAAATGAACAGGCACAGCAGCAACAGCAGCAACGACAAAATTAGACTGAAGAGGAGCGATCAGCCCGGCTAAATGAACAGGTTCATCGGCAACAACAGCGGCGAGCAAATGAGACTGAGGAAGAGTGTGATGCAAGACTTGAGACAATGCGTCACCGCACTGCAGAAGCACGAGCATTGGCCCAGGCACAAGAGCACAACAATGCCAACAGGGTGGCATTCACGTACGACCCAGCTGACCCAACAACTCAAACAGACATCGGCCGAATGGACCAAGTCTGCAGCCACTGCTGGAACCAAGTCTGGACTTACAAGTTCAAGGGAGAGACCAAGGGTGTGTGCTGCAGCGATGGCAAGGTCGTCCTTGAGCCCTCTCCTGCCCTTCCTCCCTTGCTGAAGGAACTTCTTTCAGGCGAAGGTCCCCTCAGCAATCACTTCCTTGACAACATTTGGACGTATAATGGCAGCTTTGTGATAACGAGCTTCGGGCACAAGGAAGCTGAAGTCCAGGGCTGGAGCCCGAGCTTCTGGATCCAAGTGTTCTACCGCATTGGCAGCTTGCTCCCGCCTGAAGAGGACCAGCCAAAGTCTATTTCCTGGACTCACACGCCAAAGAGCTGGCTGCCAGGGACCACAGCGGCCTCAAACCACATCCTTGAGATGCTCACAAAGTGGTTTCGTGAGAATAACCATCTTGTCCGTGAGCTCAAGACTGCAAGAGATGTACTTGCAGAAGGAGGCAACTCTGAAGAGCACCAGATCAATGCCCAGTCTGCACCAGAAGTCGCCATCCTAATGGACAATGAACCAACAGAACCCAGAGACATTGTCCTCAGACTTCACGATGGGGCACTTAAAAGGATCAGTGAGCTGCATGCATCTTATGATGCACTCCAGTATCCCATAGTGTTCCCATATGGAACAGATAGCTCCAGCATCCATCTGGTGGCCAGGACTGCTACTGGACAGGATGAACGAAAACTCACACAGCTGCAGTACTACAGCTACCACATCATGGTGAGAAAGGGCAACTACATACTGCAGATGCAAGGACATTTTCAACAGTTTCTGGTCGATGTCTACTGCAAGATCGAGACAGAGCTACTGGGCTTTATCTGCCGGGAGCAAAAGAACTTGCTTCCTGATAACTACAACAGCCTCCGTGACAGCGTCATGGCCAGCGATCGTGAACCTCGCAATGTTGGACAAAGGGTGGTCCTTCCAGCAACATACACCGGTGGGCCGAGGTGGATGCATGAGAAATAGTGATGCCATGGTCTATGTGCGTCGCATGGGAAGGCCTGGCTTCTTCATCACGATGACCACGAATCTCAAATGGACCGAGGTCCAGGAAAACCTCTTGCCAGGACAAGAGCCTCACGATCGCCCAGACATCATTGCCCGTGTCTTTCGCCAAAAGAACAAGAAGCACATGGAGCTACTAAAGAAGGGAGCTTTTCGGAAGATTAGAGCCTTCCTGTACACCATTGAGTACCAGAAGCGTGGTCTTCCTCATGCCCACATCCTCCTGTGGGTCGCTCCAGAGACAAAGGTCAAGCCCGAAGACATTGACCTGGGCATCAGTGCTGAGATTCCCGACAAGGACAAGATCCATTGCTGCACAAGATGATCATGGCACACATGATCCACGGTCCATGCGGAAACCTCAACCAGAACAGCCCTTGCATGAAGGACCGCAAGTGCACAAAGGATTTCCCAAAGCCATTCCTGCAGAGCACTGAGCAAGGAAATGACAGCTACCCCAAGTATTGCTATCTCAAGCCAGAAAATGGTGGTCACACTGGTGAGATAAAGATGCGCCAGCAGGGAAAACGGGTGGTACAGGTAGTCACCAACCAGTCGGTTCCTCCTCCACCAATTCAATTGCCACATCAACGTTGAGATCTGCTCCAGCATCAACAGCATTAAGTATATCACAAAGTATGTCACCAAGGAGACCGATCAGGCAGTGTTTGACCTGCAGCGAGCCAATGAGGAGCCCGGAAACAGTCAAGTGGATGAGGTAGCTCAGTTCCAGAATGCACACTATGTCGGCAGCAGTGAGACAGTCTGGAGGATCCTGGAGCACCCAATTTCTTAGCATCTCCCTCCAGTCATTGTCCGAGCCGTCCACCTCAAGAATGGCCATCGAGTCTACTTCAGTGTGGACATTGCCGTCGAGAGGGCACAGCAACCACCGCCAACCACTACGCTGACTGCCTTCTTCGACCTCTGCAGTCATGACTATTTTGCCAAGACGCTCAAATACCACGAGGTGCCCGAGTACTACACGTGGGACAAGTCGCGCAAGAAGTGGGCCCACCGCAAGCAAGGAGAGGTGGTTGAAGATCCACATGCAATCTGGAAGGCTCTGGCAATTGGCCGCATCTACAGCATCAGTCCGAGGCAGGGTGACTGTTACTACGTTCGACTTCTGACTGAAGTCTGTCGCCCCTCCTCCTTCACTGCTCTGAGAACCGTGGATGGCCAGGGATTGTCCTTCTGTGAAGCCTGTCTTACAAGGGGACTCCTGGAAAATGACCAGCACCTCCACCTTGCTATTGAGGAGGCAGGCATCAGCCAGTCTGCACCAAACCTCAGGAGTCTCATGGCAGTCATCCTCACCACCTGTTTCCCTAGCAATTCACACACACTCTGGGATCAGTTCCGTGACCTCCTCTCTGAAGACTACCTGTTCCAGCACCGTCACAATGTTGGCAATCCTGATGCTGACTACAACGAGGAGGTCTATAACCTTGCACTTTGCTTCCCCGAGGACAAGCTGATCATGATGGGCAGCCGTCATCTCAGTTCGACCTACCTACACCCGAGAGGGGCACAGAAGATAGGCTCGAGAGAGAGTACTTCAGGGAAGTGGACGACAACCAAGAGCAGTTGGCTGTCCAGGCTGATGACCTCCAACAGCACCTGACAGATGACCAGCATCAGGTATACAATGCAGTCCTTGAACTGGTGCAGCAAGGTAGCATCATCAATGGCAACAGGAGCAGCAACATCATCTTCCTTGATGCACCGGAGGCACAGGCAAGAGCTTCATTGTCAACATGACACTGAAAAAGATTCGCTCAGGAGCCAAGATTGCTCTTGCTACTGCGTCCAGTGGAATTGCCGCAACACTGCTCCAGGGAGGACAAATGCTGCACAGCACCTTCAAGATCCCACTCGACACGCACCTCAAAGAGCAGCCAACATGCAACATCAAGCGTGGAATAGCATTGGTCAAGGTCATCAAGGATGCTGCTGCCATCATTGTGGATGAGGCCCCGATCACTCATAAGTCAGCCTTCAAAGCTGAAGACCGCACATTGCAGGACATCACAGGAGTCCAGCAACCCATGGGAGGCATCCTCACACTGCTCTGCGGAGACTTCCGGCAGATCCTTCCAGTGGTCAAGAGAGGCACCAGATACAACATTGTCAACGTCAGCCTGAAGACGTCCCACATGTGGCACCTTGTGACTGTCAAGCACCTGACCACCAACATGCGAGCTCACCTGTCTGGTGATGAAGGGGCCATCAACTTCTCCAAGCTGCTCCTGGAAATTGGCAATGGACAGATCCCATTTGCAGCCAAACCAGACACGATCGCAATTCCTCCTGGACTGGGCAAGGTCGTCTCCACACTGGAGGAGCTCGAGGCTGACGTCTACCCTTGCTTGACCACAAATGGAGTCAGGTCTGAGTGGCTGGCTGAGTGTACAATTCTCTCTCCACTGAACACCAATGTCAACCAGCTCAACAACTGGCTCATTGGAGAGTTCCCCGGCAATGAGAGGATTTACAAGTCTGTGGACAGTGCCATCTGCGACAAGGAGGCAGTCACTTACCCTGTTGAGCTGCTCAATTCTCTCGAGCTGTCAGGAATGCCACCACACCTCTTCAAGCTGAAACTCGGTGTGCCCATCATGATCCTGTGAAACATGGAGCCACCCAAGACCATCAATGGCACATGCTGCATCATAACCCGCCTGCATGCCAATGTCATTGAGGCCACCATCTCCTGTGAACCATACAAAGGAGAAGTCGTCCTTCTGCCGAGGATCCCGCTCATTTCATCCGACTCTGAGCTGCCCTTCCAGTTTCGCTGACTCCAGTTTCCCTGCAAGCCATGCTTTGCAGTGACGATCAACAAGGCTCAAGGTCAGACATACAAGGCAATCGGTGTCGACCTCTCGGTCCCCTGCTTCTCCCACTGCCAGCTGTATGTGGCTGCCTCTCGGACCGGCAGCGCAGTGAAGCTCAGCATCCTGGCACTCAACAGTTAAACACGCAATGTGGTCTACGCTGAGGCACTGGAGCACTGATGACGAATGCTGACAATGACAAAGAAATGTGAAATGTGTCCAAATTAAATGTGATATATATATATATATATATATATATATATTGTTGTGGTTGACGAAATTCGCAAACCACCATTCAGGTCCCTTAGGTGAGATATCTCTGTAAGTAAATGTGTAGTTAGGCCCAAACCCGTTGTTTCGAGGGAATAAATGTCATTCATTCGGGCTGCGACCCTTCTAGATAGCCGTTTTTCTTTTACTATCTTTATTTTGGACCAGCCGCCATTACTACCACCACCAACCACGTCTCAACAGCCATCACACAACAACCACCAGCCGCAACGCCGCTTCACAACAACAACAACGCCAACAGCCACGACCTTTACCGTCACATCTCGCTCTCGCAACCATCGCATCACCGCCATTTCCGCGCCGCTTGTGGGCACCGATACTGGACTCGTGCAGGGCGCGCACCGAGCAGCGTGTGCAGAAACATCACAGCCTTTCCGAAGAAAACGGATCAAAAACGACTCACGCCCACTTCTGTTCCGTCCTATCGGCGAGCGTGGGGCGATTTGGCCCCGCCTCCAGGTGCGTTGGAGTAATATCGCTCTCTGCAAATTCATGGATCAAAAAGCATTCACGCCCACTTTTCCTCGGTCCAATGGGGAGCCAGCCAGAGGTGAAGGGTCGAAGGTAAAGGGTCGAAGGCGAAGGAGCGAGGCCCCGGGGGCTATAAAAGGGCCGCGTTCGTCAGTCAAGTGGAGTTCGGAGTTGAGTTGGGAAGAAGAAGCAGTAGTAGGCAGTCGGTGGAGTTGGGAAGAAGAAGCAGTAGTAGTCAGTCAAGTGCAGTCAGCAGTCGGTGGAGTTGGGAAGAAGAAGCAGTAGTAGTCAGTCAAGTGCAGTTCGCAGTCGGTGGAGTTGGGAAGAGCCAGTCAGGAGAGGAGTCGGAGAAGGCGGTTGGACGGAGCTGTGGGGAGCTGGAGAGGTGGCGGCGGCGAAGGCGGTCGAGGGGGTGCTCGTGTCAGAGTCGGGGAGCTGCGGAGGGGAGAGGCCGGCAACGCGACCGAGGTCATGGCGGAGACGCTCGTCGCGGGACCTGAGACAGGGAGATATCCTCCTTCCCCCGAGCATTAACAACCCCCTCCTGTTTCCCCCCGCGCTGAGATAGTGCGAGAAGGGGGCCCCGTTCCCACCCCATACCAGGCAGTCCCAGCGAGGCCCGCGGAGTCGGGGCGCCAGCGCCATTTTGCGGCTCATCACCAGACGGGTAGGCTCGACGTGGTCTCGGCCCCAGGCCCGTCCGCCCCCATCATCCTTGAGGGTGGTCCTTTTCTTTTGCTTTGAGTATATGTGTTGTCGGCGCCGTCTGTGAAGTAAAACTGTATAAGTGTTGCCGTGTGCTCGGTAGTCGGTTAGCTCTGCATTGTCTTTTGCTTTTACATTTGCTTTTTGTGCATTATTGTGTGTTTCTTCTTCTTCTTCTTTTATGTTTGCTTTTGGTGTAATTGTATATGTGTGCTTTCCGTTCATTGCGAAATAAATGTGCTTTATGTTGAACTGTTTTCCCGTTTCGCTTCGTCTTTTCCTTTATTGAATCTCCATCTTACTTCACGTAAAGGGTTGGTCGTGGGCTAAAACGCCCGATAATTAATCGAACCGTCGAGGCCGACGATAACACCGCTCGGTTATCCCGATAGTACGGAACGGGTCGCTTAAAGTGGCCCGTGTCCGAAGTCGACCTGTGGCGAGGTGCGATCGCCCGGTCTACCCTCCGTGTGGGTACTTAGGTAGGTCGAATTTGGCGAGCAACCCTATCCCACGCGGGGGCCGATTGGCACGATCGTGGTGAGGCCGAAAGGTCCACCCGTGACTAGTTCCCGGCGTTAGTCCGAGACGGTCACGACGGGATTGTCCGTCCGGTGGGCGACGTGCCGCGATTCGAGTTTCGTGGCCGTCCGCACGCCGGCGGGCGCGAATCCGCAACAATATATATATATATATATATATATATATATATATATATATATATATATATATATATATATATATATATATATATATGTGTATATATATATATAATGTGTATATATATAATGTGTATATATATATATATATATATATGTCTATATATATATATAATGTGTATATATATAATGTGTATATATATATAATGTGTATATATATATATATATAAATATATATATATATATAATCTGTATATATATATATATATATATATATATATATATAATGTGTATATATATATATATATATATATATATATATATATATATATATATATATATATATATATATATATAAACCAAGTCGAAAACACCAGGGGGTGACTCAGCCTGCCATCCTTCCGAGGTCGGCGAAATGAGCACCAGTTGTACTGGGCCCGGTGTATGCCCCGGTTAGAATAGGTGTACCATATCCCTGTGTGTCGTAAGAGGCGACCAGGGTTGCGTCAGGAAGGGCATCCGGCGTAAAAACCTATGCCAAATCAGTATGCGGACAACAAAACGAATTTCCATACCGGATCGGTCGAGGCCCGGGTTACCAACGACCGCCACCGGTACCGGTGGTCAGCAGGGTACCAGTGGAAATTGTGCTACTGCTGGGCGAAGGAGGAGAAGGAGACGGGGAAGGCGAGTCCGGAGGCAGTGGGAGAGGGGGAAGGGTAGAAGTGTGGAGGTGAGAGTTGGAACTCTGAATGTTGGGACGATGACTGGCAAAGGGCGAGAGTTGGCTGATATGATGGAGAGAAGAAAGGTGGACATACTGTGTGTACAAGAGACCAAGTGGATGGGGAGTAAGGCGAGGAGCATTGGAGGTGGTTTCAAACTGTTCTACCATGGTGTGGATGGGAGGAGAAATGGTGTCGGGATAATCCTGAAGGAAGATCATGTCAAGAGGGTATTGGAGGTGAGGAGGGTGTCTGACCGAGTGATGAGTGTGAAGTTGGAAATTGAAGGGGTGATGATGAATGTCATCAGTGCATATGCCCCACATATGGGGTGTGAGATGGAATATAAAGAAGATTTCTGGAGTGAGTTAGATGAAGTGGTGGAGAGTGTATCCAAGGATGAAAGAGTGGTGATTGGAGCAGATTTCAATGGACATGTTGGGGAAGGGAATAAAGAGGATGAGGAGGTGATGGGGAGGTACGGTCTCAACAAGAGAAATGTGGAAGGGCAAATGGTGGTAGAGTTTGCAAAAAGAATGGAAATGGCAGTGGTAAACACGTATTTCAAGAAGAAGGAGGAACACAGGGTGACATACAAGAGTGGAGGAAAGTGCACACAGGTGGATTACATCTTAAGTAGGAGATGCAACCTGAAAGAGATTAGTGACTGTAAGGTTGTGGCAGGGGAGAGTGTAGCTCGACAGCATCGATTGGTGGTCTGTAGGATGACTTTAGAGGTGAGGTTGAGGAAGAGAGTGAGGGCTGAACCAAGGACCAGATGGTGGAAGCTGAAGGAGGAAGACTGTTGCATGAAATTTAGGGAGGAGGTGAGACAGGCGTTGGATGGTGGTAAAGATGGGTGGGATGATTGGGCAACGACAGCAGAAGTTGTGAGGGAGATAGCTAGGAAGGTACTTGGTGTGACATCTGGACAGAGGAAGGAAGATAAGGAGACTTGGTGGTGGAATGAGGAAGTACAGGAAAGTATAAGGAAGAAGGGGTTGGCGAAAAAGAAGTGGGATAGTCAGAGAGATGAAGAAAGTCGGCAGGAGTACAAGGAGTGGCGTCGAAAGGCAAAAAGAGAGGTGGCAAAGGCCAAGGAAAAGGCATATGACGAGCTGTATGAGAAGTTGGATACAAAAGAAGGGGAAAAGGATTTATACCGATTGGCAAGACAGAGGGACCGAGCTGGGAAGGATGTGCTGCAGGTTAGGGTGATAAAGGACGTAAATGGGAATGTGCTGACGAGCGAGGAGAGTGTGTTGAGAAGGTGGATGGAGTACTTTGAGGAGCTGATGAATGAAGAAAATGAGAGAGAGAGAAGGTTGGAAGAGGTGGAGATAGTGAATCTGGAAGTGGGGTGGATCAGTAAGGATGAAGTGAGGACTGCTATGAAGAAGATGAAAAGTGGAAAGGCGGTTGGCCCAGATGGTATACCAGTGGAGGCATGGAAGTGCTTAGGAGAGATGGCAGTGGGGTTGTTAACCAGATTGTTTAATAAAGTCTTGGAAAGTGAGAGGATGCCGGAGGAGTGGAGATTAAGTGTGCTGGTTCCGATTTTCAAGAATAAGGGTGATGTGCAGAGCTGTGGAAATTACAGAGGGATAAAGTTGTTAAGCCACACCATGAAGTTGTGGGAAAGAGTAGTGGAAGCTCGGTTGAGAGGAGAGGTGATGATCTGTGAGCAGCAATATGGGTTTATGCCAGGAAAGAGCACCACTGATGCGATGTTTGCTTTGAGAATGTTGATGGAGAAGTATAGGGAAGGCCAGAAAGAGTTACATTGTGTGTTTGTGGATTTAGAGAAAGCTTATGATAGGGTGCCAAGAGAGGAGTTGTGGTATTGTATGAGGAAGTCGGGAGTGTTGGAGAAGTATGTGAGGATCGTGCAGGATATGTATGAGGACAGTATGACAGCGGTGAGGTGTGCGGTAGGAATGACGGACCAGTTTAAGGTTAAAGTGGGATTGCACCAAGGATCGACTCTGAGCCCTTTCCTGTTTGCAATGGTGATGGACAGGTTGACGGACGAGATCAGACTGGAGTCTCCATGGACCATGATGTTCGCGGATGACATCATGATCTGTAGGGAGAGTAGGGAGCAGGCTGAATCGAGCCTTGAGAGGTGGAGGTACGCACTGGAGAGAAGGGGAATGTTAGTCAGTAGGAGTAAGACGGAGTACATGTGCGTAAATGAGAGGGAGGGTGGTGGTATGGTGCAGTTGCAAGGAGTTGAGGTGGGGAAGGTGGATTGGTTTAAATACTTGGGAGCAACTGTCCAAAGTAACGGAGAGTGTGGGAGAGAAGTGAAAAAGAGAGTGCAGGCAGGATGGAGTGGGTGGAGAAGAGTTGCAGGAGTGATTTGTGACAGAAGGGTAGCTGCAAGAGTGAAGGGGAAAGTATACAAGACGGTAGTGAGACCAGCTATGTTGTATGGTTTGGAGGCGGTGGCGCTAACAAAAAGACAGGAAGCAGAGCTGGAGGTGGCAGAGTTAAAGATGCTGCGATTCTCGTTGGGAGTGACGAGGATGGATAGGATAAGAAATGAGTGTATTAGAGGGACAGCGCAGGTAGGACGGTTTGGAAACAAAGTGAGAGAGGCGAGATTGAGATGGTTTGGACATGTGCACAGGAGGGAAACGGAGTATATCGGGAGAAGGATGTTGAAGATGGAGCCGCCAGGCAGGAGGAGAAGAGGAAGGCCAAAGAAGAGGTTCATGGATGCGGTGAGGGCGGACATGCGGGTGGTTGGAGTGTCAATGGAAGATGTGGAGGATAGAGAGAAATGGAGACAGTTGGTCCGCTGTGGCGACCCCTAAAGGGAGCAAGCCGAAAGAGGAAGAAGAAGAAGAAGATATATATATATATATATATATATATATATATATATATATATATATATATATATATATATATATGTACAGTAGACTAGGTGTAAGTCGTCACCATCGGGACCGAGAAAAAAGTGACGACTTAGACATGTGATGACTTGCGCGTATGTGAACATTCATGATGACTGTGGGGTGAAGGATGAAGTTGCGCGTGGCCTGGACACGTACGTGTGAGAGGGCGCAACAATCTCTAAGCCGGCTATTGTACCAAAAGGGAAACACAATCCTCGGGGCATAGGTGGGGGTTCATTGGTGAGTTGGAAAGTAATCAAGCAAAGATGGAATTCATGAATCACTTTATCAAAAGTAAACATAATGAACAACTGTAAGACAACTCATATACCATCGGTGATGGTATATGACCATCGACAAATGTGGAAGGAATGGCTGTTAGAATTCATTCATTGGAATGAATGTAGAATGAGTTTTCATATGGAATGAAAAACTCATATACCATCGAGAAATTACATGACACACAGTCATCGTGATGACTACCACTCAATTCCTATGTGTAAGTGAGTGTGGTGATGTACAAAACAAGCCAATATAAAACCATGATCGGACTTCAACACGAAGCTCGATCGATCCTTTACTCCTTCGCCAGAGACTGCATTGCGCATCCTGTCTGCCTCTTCAGATGCATGTGGGACGACATGCTGACTGAGCTGAACGCAGCGCAGTTATAAATAGCCCGTGCATCACGATTCCATGAAATCGGGCTTCTCACGAGGCAGCAGTTTTGTGTGACGACCAAGGCGTGGTAATTTACTTGAGTTTGCATTACGCGGGAACGGATAACATCTGATGACTTAGACGAAGTGACGACTTAGAGATGACGACTTACAGACTTTATTCAAAGTCTGTAAGTCGATTTAACATTAGATAAATTCGACATTTCTTGACGCTGCCGACTTAGGCGAAGTGACGAGTTACACGCTGCCGACTTACACCTAGTCTACTGTATATATAAATATATGTGTTCCAAAAAAATGAAAGTTTGATTTTTGCTGCTCCCTGATTTTGCCTTTGTTCCAATACCCCATAAGAACTTATAGGTCAAAAATGAACAAAATTCCATGATATTCAGGGGTTCCTCAAGTTGGCACAATTATGTCCATTATGGAGAGGGCATTTTGCACTGCAATGTCAAAAAGCTCATCTCGGTCTCCTTGGAAAAACTATTCTTTCATCCTATATGACTGCTGTGGTTTTTGAAAATATCAAACAACCATATTAATTGTGAAGTGTACTGCGTTGTACATATTCAACGGCAAGTTGTCAGTTACACTTTGGCAAATTTCAACAATATTGTGCCAACTTGAGGAACCCCTAAACATCCTCCAATCTGCTTCATATTTGGTGTGTATGTTTCTACTGTCAAATGGAACAAAGGCACACCCAGGGAGCATGAATATTCATACTTTTATTTTTTTACCCCCTATCATGAAGCACTCTCATATATATATATATATATATATATATATATATATATATATATATATATATATATATATGTATGTGTATATATATATATATATATATATATATATATATATATATATATATATATATATATATATATATATATATATATATATATATATATATATATATATATATATATATATATATATATATATATATATATATATATATATATATATATATATATATATATATATATATATATATATATATATATATATATATATATATATATTAAGCACCACAGTTTACCCCTTTCCTATTCCTATTTTTTTCCCCGGGCAACGCCGAGTACTCCAGCTAGTCTATGTATAAAAGGAGCCGAGTTTCTCTGTCTGTAACGCTTTGTTCTGAAGAGTTTCTGCGGTCGTAGAATAATACAAATGGTTCCGTTGTATAGGTAATAATCGGTTTATTTGTTTGGGAAGCGAATGATCAATTTAGTTAGGAAATTTTTCATCACAAACTAGGCTCTTTTAAAAGCCCATTTTTCCGGGATTGAGGAAGAAAAAGCGGGACCCTCGAGCTTTAATGTCGTGCTTCAAATGGTAAATGTATTAGAGTACTACTTCAGGAACCTTTTATAAGGACATGGGAGCACGTGAAAGGAAATACAGTGTAGTAATTAATACTTCTTGAAGCAATAGAAAAAATTTATACAAGTTTACTGTAGAAGTATGCAACGCATCACAGCCACATCCACAACAACAATTACGTGTTATAAAGTATCCTTTTTTGGTGTGTTTTACTTCATTTTATATCCTCATTCACATTTGCAGATACACATGCAATATGTTTGTGAAGTACAACGTGCTGTCTTTTGATTAAATCCATCAGCAAAGCAATGGGAGGCACCCCTTCTAATAAATATGCAGATTGCCCTGGTGGTCTGTCACCAACAATGTTACTGTGCAGGCTGGTGTGGTACAGGGCTTAAGGTGAGAGGGGCGATGTTGGGGAGATGGCGTCTACAATTTCTCAAGCAATGCACCAAAGGAGCGCTGAAGATGCCAGGCTATGAAGAAGAGAGAGAAAATGTGTCCATGTGCATGTGGCTCCGAAGCATGCGCGGATGTGGTTCTTATGCTCTAAGGACCACCCTCAATCATGTGGCTGGTACCGTCATCAGCTGTCCTGCCACGCATGCGTGGTGCCTTTGAGCGAGCGTCCCTCCCCTTTCCAGGCTCTCTGCATCTCATGACACCGCCACGTGCGCTGTTCTCCGTGAAGCAGCCAGCAGGAAGATTCCCCAAGCTGTGCCTGTATCACTTTCACGTGCTCATTTACACTTACCTCAAGTCCTTCGCCTGCCCCTCGTCTAGACAGGAGGTTTTACAGAACAATGTCCTTACCATATGCTACTCTTTGATCAACGGTCACTGCCACTTCTGTGCACATTTTGAAATACAACTTGCCTCTGACAGGTCCTTGTTACAAATGTAAAGCTGGCCAACCTGATGCACACAGTCCATGCTAACATCACTTTCTGGCTATGGAATCCCCCGCCCCCTCCTCCCCCCTCCACTTAACAATACACTACTGTGCAAAAGCCTTAGACACATACAAGAGTTACGATATATCGGTGTTATGTGCATGAACAATTTACTCAAAGCCTCCACTAGTATTTTCTTCTATTGTAACATGGTTGCCTTATTAATATGGCTTAGTTTGGGTGAGAAGAAACCAAGCTTTTAATTTTGCAATCTTTAATTCACATTGTTCAGACTCTTCAAAAACTTATGATCAAAACAAATCAAAGTAAAGTATGCATGAGCAGCTAATATGAAGTGTTGTAGTTGCTAACTCATCACATTTACCAATCAAATCTCAGCCGCTCAGGTGTCCCCAAGGCTCAGTGCCTTCAATAATCGCACTCCTAACTTTTGGGCCACACTCCAAGCCCACAAACCACATTTCCAACCAGTTTTATAAATTCGCGATCAATTTGCCATGCCCATTGAGCAGCAGCTTAGCTTTACAGCTTCCATTTACCAAATTTTCTAACCCTGCTATCTCCTATATTAATTCTTCTATATATTTGCTCTCGATACGATAATTCTTCACACTGTTCACTGCCTGCACCATGCACACCTCAAATTAGCTCCTCATTCACATTTTCCACACACACGTCAGCACATTTTCACTCGGTCTCCACTCATTCTAAATCTGATGGAGCAAGAAAGATGAGGATGAAAATGGTACTCCCTAATGCTATGTAGTTCCCCGTATTGTAACCCTTTAAATCCATGTAAATTTCCTCCATTCTAACGTATGTCGTGCTTTTCTCAAATTTACGAAAATGCAATTAGTCACACACAATTTGGGCACCAAATTTAAATTGGTACTATGTCCCCTTTGCTCTGTAAAATTGCTACCTATTTACTGTCACCTGCTCTCGGCTCCTCACTGTTCCTGGTTCCTTTTCTCGTCGATGGGCCCTGGGCCCATAGTGATGCCCATACTGGCACGCACCTTTCCTTCAAGGCTCATGAAACCAATGTGGTTGCACACACCGACCCCGGCCTTTCCTCACATGCTCGTGGACCCGACGTAACCACCTGCAGCGGCCAACTCCTTTCCTCCTTGGCCTCTGCCAAGCCTGGTGCGGGTGCTGGCATCGTCCACCACCTTTTATTCTCCGTTCTCAGAGCCAAGGTCAGGTGAGCAACCTCCATCGCTGAGGGTTTTTGCCTTGCCTTTCCTCTCACCCATCAGTTTTCACCATTCTGACTGGCGGCTTTTTTCGTTCTACGTACCACTTAACCAAAAACACAGTGCTGCAGCACTCTCGCTGCACACACTCAACTCACATGGGCACTCATGTACACACACCTCACTGGGAGTAGCCTCTACCTAGTTGTTCGCTACCTGGCCAGTCTACTCTTCTGCACGCCATCGGTGTATTTGGCTACGTACCTGGCAGAGACTGCCTACTCCTCCAGATGGTCGCACTTCTCCACCAGGTTGCCACACCCAGTACTGTCATCCACCTCTTCCAATTGGGGCTGCAAGAGCTCCACCTCATTGGCCTATGCATTCCCCAGGCCCACACTCATCCCCTCTTCCAACTCTAGCTCTCTGGGGGGGGGGGGGGTCGGGGGTCACTAAATTCTCCCTACACCCCGTTGGTCCTGTCAATAATCCTTCCTTACACCCATAGTCTTCTCACACTGCATTCCCTGGCATGCTCCACTATGTGGCACCATGTGGTCTCTTTTGCTGCCATCCCCTTGGACTTAAAGGCTCTATAATTGCTGATACACTGGCCCATATGGGCTCTGAATCTGCTTCCTTCGGATCTCCACCGACACTGCCCGTTGGGACTGTTCCGCTATTTCTCACCACACGGTCCACTAACCTATCTCCCACCATAGTGTCCTCTACTCAATTCTTCACAGGGGTGTCTGACCTCGTATTTAACACAGAGTACTCGCCAGCCTTTCACCCCTTCCCCGAACCCTCTCCCCCCCTCCCCTCTGTGCCCCATCTATCTTTGCCATCCCACACATGCCAGCTTTGCTACTCGCCTTAAAGTGAGCTGTAATTTCCCAGCATCTGGCTCTCGTGTTCGCTATCATTTGTCTCATGCTTTAATTATTTTATCTCCCATCTGCCAGCATTAGTTGGTGGATGTTAAAGTTCCCACGGTGTCCTTCGTGAAGAGTAGGCAAGCTATCGCCGGCACCCTGGCCAATTTCCAAATTCCTACCCTACGGCACAGCCACGCCCTTAGCCAATGATGTTACCTCGCAGCCTTGTGCTGCATAAGAAATATGATGAAGAATATTTTATCTGTTATTCCTATGTTTTTCTTTCTGTTCTTTCATACTCTTAATTTGTTTCTTCTGCCATTTGTTCTTTAATTTTTCCCATCATCTGCATCAACGGATGAGTTTAATCAAAAGACAGCATGTTGTACTTAATCATTTATATCTCCTGTGGTTACCCCAAAAGCACAACTCTCCTGTTCGAGCTTAGGGATGCTGGCCTGCTGCTGCTGCTGCTGCTGCTGCTTGCAGCTGGGCTACTTTGAGTGACTGGATTGCTGGGAGGGGTTGGGCTAATGGGGGGTGAGGGGTCTCTACCTCACCATCTTGTGGGCCTTCCTCTTTGACCTCAATCAAGTAGGGGTGTTGCTGGGCACTGGCCCATGGGGCAAGTGCCCCGAATGTTTTTTTGCTGTGTCCCGAATCCATTTTAACCCTTTGGCTCCTATAAGCCACTTTATAATGATTAGCCTATTTTTCTACATGTGCCACTGTGCTCAATGTTTTATTTGGGTGGAGGGATCTGAGGTTTGAGGCGGGCTGGGCCCAAAATATTTTTGGAAGTAAGCAAAGCCTCTGCCATCAAGGTCATTGCCTTATCCAAAAAGCAATAATGCCTTACCCTCCTTTGAGCAGTGTTCGTCCATCAAAGGGGTATCCAGATTAGAATATATTCCCCTGACTGATGTGAATTTTTTTTCCTTTGGGATCCACATCAAGCTCCTGCATACGTTTGTAACGGACTCTTTCTCCCGAAAGGGTGATGTGGGACCACTGGAGAAAAATGATCTTGGGCGCCGAGCGGAGGGAGGCGAATGCACATTGCACAGATAATCCAGCACAATGTGGTGGTTTTCCAAATCTCACCGTGTGGCCATCTCTGTGTACACGATTGGTGTTACGATGGGGGAACTAAATCAGCAGGAGGAAGGAATCATGACTCAAAATACACATCAACTCATTTAAGAGCAAACTTGTTCATAAATAAATACTAAGATAGGGACACAGGAAGTGAAATGTCAAAAAGCAGAAACAACTGGATGGTGCACTTAAACAGACACAGTATCTTGGTTATCATTCACCCGGATTTTATCACACGAAGTCTCAGTCAGGAACACAGGACAAAATAGACGTGTGTGCGTGCGTGCGTGCGTGCGTGCGTGCATGCATGCGTGCGTGTGTGTGTGCGCGTGCGATTTTCCTGTGATGCGGGCATTTCTCCTGATTGGGTGTCATCCCTTGCTGCCTGTCACTGGACTGATGGCTGTACGTTCATTCTCTCATGGGGAGGGGGGGGGGAGATCTTGCCGATGACTGTGTCCTGGGCCATGCGAGTCCCAGGTTGTGAATCTGATAGAAAAGAGCTTCATTGGTACCCGCTGTGTCTTAACACTGTGAAGAGACGAGAGTTGTGTGTCCTGGCTGTATCTCTTTCTGGTTGCATGATTGCCCGGCCTTATATAGCCAGCCCTCTCACCCCCACCACCTATGGGTCTTGTGCATGCACTGTGTCCCGGCTGTGCGAGATAGGACATGTTGAACAGCCATTGTTCCCGATAGAACCATTGAGGCTCCACAGTAACACACATGGAATAGGCAGTCATTAGTGAGTGTGATTTTTGTGTGAAAGTATAATGGTGGTGGTTTAAGGATGAAACATGAATGGGGGGTGGGAGAAAGAGACGGGCACAAGGAAAAAGGGTGACAGGGAATCTGACTATAGGTAGTATGCAAATGACATCACATCCGCTGTGAGAACTGCCACCATTATGGGAGACAAAGTGAGGTGTTCACAACGGGAAGTATATACGAGCTGGGGTGTGTATCGACCATTTCATCGGTGGTATTTTTTCTGAGCTAAACTCAGAATTAATGTATTTTGTCTTGATTGGCACATGTCTGCCAGCGGCTTGGCTGTCACATTTGTTTGACTCCCCTAATGACGGACAGGCTTCTTATCCCGGAGTGATTTGATGGCATTGCACACCAAGTATACACGATTCTAGTTGATGCTAATTGGGGTTTACAAATGCTTCGGACATTTATTAGAGTATAACTATCGCTTACTTAACTGCTCATTAACCCCAAGTCATTTTCTTTCATAAATATATTTATGTCTCCACTAATGAAGTCGCCGGTGACATTATGTTTTCAAGTTGTCCATCCTACGTATCGTCAGGTCA
Source organism: Eptatretus burgeri (assembly GCF_056783735.1). NCBI lineage: Eukaryota > Metazoa > Chordata > Myxini > Myxiniformes > Myxinidae > Eptatretus > Eptatretus burgeri. Next base: position 59,958,646 of record NC_140970.1, on the reverse strand, counting down.
AGCCAGATATGATCTGTGACTTTCTCCAGATACTGTACCATGTAAACCAGTACTAACCTGATTCATGGTTGAGTTGAATGTGACTGAACCGTCTCCCCCACAAGGTTTTCTGATGAAGGTGTATGGATATGGACACCCAGCAGGATTAAAAACAAAACCTGTCAAAGGGTGGAGGAGATCCTTGTGAGCCAATGGCCATCCATTTCTGGTGCCCAACTGTGTCTGCGGATGTCCTCCTGCAGTTGGGTTACTTTTTTTAAGAGGTTGGTGGCAGGATTTGCACTCCGGCCACCTTCAAACACTTCATTCCCCAAAACCCACAAATGCAAAGAAAACTGAAAACCCACTCTGTGCGAGTACCTCCTGTGCTGCTGCTCTTCGCAGGGCAGCTCACCGGATGACGGGATGGGGGCAAAGCCTTCAGGTTCCCCATTCCTTTATGATAGGAAGAAAAGCACGGGGTAAACTTCTTGGGTCAGATTGCAGTGGTGTGTGGCGGAGTGGTGCTGAGGTGTCGTCCACCAGACGGCGGTCTACTTGGGTTAACCTGAGGCGGTCCCTTCGGGTGGGTGCCTGGAATGTCCTATCCCGAAGAGAGGATGATCACCTGTCTCAGTTATCATCTGAGATCAAGCATTTGGACATCGGTATTGCAGCACTCTCTGAGGTTCGGCGACCGGATCGTGGTGAGATCATGGCGGGTGGTTACACCGAATATTGGTCTGGGCACTGTGACGGTTACCATACCCAAAGAGTTGCTGTAGCTTTGTCCAATAAGCTGACTCCAATGATAATAATTGAGGTAACACCAGTCAACGAGCGTATTATGAGACGAAGGATTGGTCACTCATTTCTCGAGTCGATGTATGTGCTCCGTGAGTGATCTCACCGTGAAGGACGCTTTCAATGCCACGCTCAAGTCTGTGGTTGATCATTGCCGCAGGTGAGATACTCTTCTAATCTTGGGAGATTTTTTTCTTGGGGAACTGATAGGGATGGTTATGAGATGTGTGTTGGTTCCCATGGGTCTGGAACTGTGAAGCAGAATAGCACTAAGTTTCTTGACTTTGCAAGAAGTCATGGACTTAGGGTGGCTGGTTCATGATTTCAGCGTCCATAGGCTCATCCCTGGACTTGGTGTTCCAATGCTGGTGGTGTGGCAAAGGAGATTGACCATGTGCTCGTTGATTGTCGCTGGAGGATGATCCAGAACTGCAGGGTCTACCGGAGTGCTCAATTCCTCAATACCAACGACATGCTTGTTGAAGCAACTCTGAAGTTTCAGCTTAAATCGGAAAGAGTGGTACCATCCTAGCCAAGGCTGGATGTTGGCAAGCTCAAGGATGAGAGGCTAGCTGAAGAGTTTGCGAACAGGCTGAGTTGGGATTCTGGGGGTCTGGGTGCTTTGGAGAATCATGAAGAGTTGTGGAGTGCCTTCAAGACCACCATCCTTGATGTTGCCGGTGGATGTCGTGGAACTCACCGAAGGGCGAAGAAGAATTTTGTGTCTCAAGGGACACTTGACACCATTGACAAGTCACAGAGCCAGGCTTAATGGCAGAGCTGAGCTATTCAAGGAGTTGAGGCATAAAACTGTATGTGCACTGTGGGTGGACAAGGAGGCCTATGTGCAAGGAATCTGTAAGGGTGGTAGAGCATCATCTGTGGTCGTGATTCTCGTCCTGCTTTAGGGGAATTCGCGCATTGTGTTCCTCCAAGCTCTTCCCTCAGTGGACTGCAGTTGGAGTGGAGGATGGTGGGCTCTTGACAGAGGAATCCGAAGTGAAGGCCCGCTGGGCTGGTTAGTTTGAGCAGCTGTACCAGGCTGATCAACCAGCTGTTGAGTTAAATGTCTCGGATGTTGCTATCCCGATTTCTAACCCTCCAATCAACTGTGATCCACCTTCGTTTGTGGAAACACAGGCTGCAGTGAACTGGTTGAAATGGGGTAAAGCTCCAGGGATCCGTGGCATCCATGCTGAACTTCTCACGGCTGGTGGAAATGTTGTACTCATGTCATTGCATGCAGTTTTGTGCTCTGCCTGGAACACAGGCATCATCCCAACTGACTGGAAGAGGAGCCTTGTTGTCCCTCTCTGGAAAGGGAAGGGTGATCTCCAGGACTTCAACAACTACCGAGGGATGATGCTGCTCTCATTGTCAGGCAAGGTCTTTGCTCAGATACTTCTTGATAAGGTTCACCACCATCTGCTTGAGCACCAGCATCCGGAGCAGTCAGGCTTTACACCAAAGAGGTCAACGATTGACTGTATCCTTGCTCTTCGGGTCCTCACCGAAAGCAGACGAGAGTTTCAGCAAGGGCTGCATGCAGCCTATGTCGAGCTCTGCAAAGCATTTGATTCAGTGAATCGGGATGCCTCTGGAGGATTGTTGGTCTTCGTGGGATGCCACCAAAAGTGATCACTCTTATGTCTGAACTCTACTCTGGTACTGAGAGTGCTGTGAGATGTGGTGGTGCCATCTCTGACATACTTACAGTTGTTACTGGAGTTCGTTAGGGGTGTGTACTGGCCCCCACACTTTTCAGGGCTTGTATGGACTTGATTCTGGGGAGGATGTCGGAGAGATCAAGCTGCGGTGCATCATTTGGGAATGTCAAGATCTCTGACCTTGTTTTCGCAGATGATGCCGTCATCTTTGCAGAGACTCTGGATATCCTTTTGTAGGTCCTCGAGGTACTGAATGACGAGTCGAAGCAACTGGGATTACGGGTTTCCTGTGTCAAAACTAAGATCCAGGCTTTTAATGACATCTTCGATGCTGCAATGTTGTCTGTACCTGTTTTTGGTGAGGTTGTTGAGGTTCACCGAGAGATTCACTTACCTTGACAGCGATGTTCAAGTCTATGCTGGCTGTGAGCCAGAGGTTAATAGACGTCTGGGTCGGGCCTGGGGAGTCATGGATTCACTGGATCATGGGGTGTGGCGCTGTCGGTGCCGACAAAAGTACGAGTCTTCAGGTCCTTGGTGCTTCCCCTCTTGCTCTTTGGATGTAGGACTTGGACTCTGACCAGTGAACTGAGACAGAAACTTAATTACTTTGGTTGCAGGTCTCTTTGGATAATCCTTGGCTATCGCTGGTCAGTCTTTGTGCCCAACAAGCGGTTGATGAGAGAGACTCCAATGAGATTTGTTACCTGCATAATCTGTGTGCATCAGTTGCCCCTGTATTGACATGTGGCTCATTTTCCTGATGCTGATCCTGCTCACCAGATTCTCTCAGCGAGGGAGCCTCGTGGGTGGAGGAGGCCAAATAGCCAACCACGTGCCTCGTGGTTGCAGCAGGTTGATCAGCATCTCAAGGAGATGGGGATGGGCCATGCATCTGCCTGCGAGATGGCCAGCAGAAAGTGGAAGTAGCGATGTGCTGCTCTGGTGCATGCTCCCATACCTGACCTGACCTCTCTTGAGTACGCACATCCGTCCATGCTAATTTTATTTTCTCTGTTTTCTCTGCAACCGCTTATCCGATTGACAAAGTTTTTTTTTTTTTTTTTTTTTTTTTTTTTTTTTTTTACCAGAGATTTGATTACTCATGTAGAATGTTTTAATGATAATTATGACATCAGAGATGATGTGGTATGGCAGCCATGTTGGAAAAGAGGAAAAACGTTGGACCTCTATCTCTGAAACTGCTGCTTGGCAAAAATTGAAATTTTGTGCGTCAAGTACTCCCCATGGGAAACTCGTGATTTTTTTTGATGATGTTATAGCTGGTTTCGTTGTGACGTCATAATTGCATACGCTGAATGCTTTAACTGATCAGTATGAAAAATTTTGAGGGTCGTCGAGAGCTACATTTTATGGGGGGAAAAATTGATAACTTCATTGGTCATGCATGTGGTTCAACAGCCACATTGTTTTTAACGTAAAAACCTTCAAAAATCTTCTTCAAAATGTCCGAACAGATTGAGGTCAAACTTCTTGGGTATGATCGCCTATCGATGAGAAACAATAATTTCTCCACCTATGATGTCATATGTCATATGGTTTGGCAACTGTGTTTTTTTTGTAGAATAAACCTTAAAAAAACCCTCTTCTCCAGAATGGCTTGACAGACTGAGGGGAAACTTCACCCACATGTCCCCCAAGCCTTGGGGATGCCAGGGTGTTCACTAATTCATCGGTCACATGGTCTGGCAGCCATATTGAATTGAAAGAACATCTTAAAAAAATATTATTTCTCTTGAAGCGCTTCATCAATCAACATGAAACGTCAGTTATGATCTTGTGATCATGTGGAATAAATGTTTTAAATTTCAACCTGATCAGATGCATGGTCTGCAGCCAGAATTATTTCATATTTTGAATCTGGGTTCAGGGATTTCAATCAAACTTGGTACAAGTGTGTATTATGATGTAATAATGTTGGCGGAGGCATATCTGGTGATGTTGCAACGTGGAAGAGTGCCCTTGTATTATTTTGTTTTTTGGTATATACCGTATATATTAATATATTGAAAACTCTTTCGAACCAACTGACTCACTCACTGACTCACTGATATTAAAGATTGTTGCCTTCCGGGTGACCGAGAGAGCTGAAGTTTTGCGTGCCAATGGACATCGAAGCCAGTACACCGGAAAACATCATGGAATTGTCAGGCAATATCCACAAATGAAAATATAAACAAATGAAAAAAACAGATGAAAAAATTCAAGTGACTCTCCCGAGACAATACTGGAAGCACAGTAATTTTGTGTGCAGATGGACATCGAAGCCGATACACCAGGAAAAATCACAGAACCGTCAGAAAGCATCTGTAAATGAAAATATAAATAAATGAAAAATCAAATGCAGGTGAGTGACCCGAGACAATGGGGAAACGTGTTTCGTCTGCTTAAACAATGTGAAAGCACGCCTCGCTAGTGTATGTATATATGTGTATATGTGTATGTATATATGTGTATGTATATATGTGTATATGTGTATGTATATATAAATATATATATATATATATATATATATATATATATATATATATCCATCCATATAGTCCAGGAGCCCAGAAGGTTTATTCAAGTGAAAAGCGCCGGAACGTTTGACCTCATGGGCTGATGGGGTCATCCACCGACATCCCAAAAATGCATTGCTGCCGGATCTGACCTGTGGCTTTCCCCCCGAAATCACTCAATTAGTGATGCCATTACCGAAAAACCTAATTTCCTCTATCTAGCAAACTATGCATGATAATATCACGAATAAGGTGTCCATACCTATGTTTTCATGGTCAATCATTACCCTGATGCTATGCATATTACTAGAAAATGTATAGTTTACCATGTAAATGCATGGTTCATCCACTAAATTAGCGACACCATTACCGAAACCTCACTATCTGAAAAACTGTGCATGATACTATCACAAATAAGGTGTCTATAGCAATATTTTTATGGTCAATCATTACCCTGACACCTATGTTTTTACTGGGAAATGTGTAGTTTACTCTGTAAATGTGTAGCCCACCCGCTCATTCAGCGATGCCATTACCAAACAATGATATATGGAAAACTTGCAAATGTGCAGTTCACATAATTAACTTGATCTCCTCTTGGCATTACAGTCTTCTCTAACACTTTCATCACTCTCATCACTGTCCTCACTCCAAGCATTATCTGACTCTTCCTCATCTCCTGAATTATCTTCCACGCCATCCCCATCATCCTCATGTGGGCCTCTGAGGGACTCTGGAACTGAACTTCCTGGATACCAGTCTGGTTCAAAGCAGTTTTGAGACAACTTCCATCCATAGTCTGTTGGACTCGCCCCACCAGTTAGATCTGTCTAATCATCTCTCTTCCAGATTCTTGCCACATAGTGCGCCCTTTTCATATGATTACCAAGTGTCTTGGCGCACGGGGGAAGAGAGGCACAGTTTATCTTCTTTATTCTGGCAAGGGGCTCCTTTTCGTCACCACCACCCATTCGCATGAACGCCTTGTATCTGGCTTCATTAATGTCAGAGGTTTTGAAGCCATACAGCACGCAGACAAAGGATGTAACAGCTTGGACGTCTACCTCCTCAGCTGTTAGAGATCGCAATGCCATCACATGAGCTGCATCTGACTCCATCCGCTCGAAGGGCTTCACTTTGCCCTTTCTGTAGAAGCACGATGTGAAATCACAACCAGTCGAGGCATGAAGGCCGATTAGTGCTTCAGTGATACCAGTCTTTCTTCTGGCCGTGGTTCAGATGGAAGTTGATTTTGGTAACATCTCCCTACTGTTGAATGCAGAGTATTCTTGCCATCTGGTGTCTCCGTGTTTACATCGTAGTTATCCCAGGCTAATGCTGAAAAAGAAGAATAAACATCATCATCATCATCATCATCTACCATTTTTATTCTATCTACCATTAATATTCTAACTAATAATTCGTAATTATTAATATTGAATAAAAACAGTCCTTGCCATTTTGTATCACCGTGTTAACATCGTAGTTATCCCAGGCTCATGCTGAAAAATACAGAAAGGTAATAACACAACATTTTCACCACAAACGTGTATTTGTATTATCATTGCTATTATTATTACTATTATTATTATAATTATTAATATTATTATTACCTGTTCCCAATCAATCGCACAGATGGAGACCGGCAGGAGTTTCCTGTTCCAAATCAGAGCAGGTGTAGGCCATTTCAGTCTCGAGCCGCTTCACTTCATCGTAGCTGATACAATGACCAAAGCGGTTCAGGGTGGTCAACACTGTTTTCGATCCTGTCAGTGTTCCCAACCCGAGCCCAAGGGCTTGATGCTTCCAAGGCCTAACTCTTCCTCTGGTACAGTTGAACACAGCATCCAATGCACCAGCTAATGCTTTTCTCTTGATCACATCCCTATTGGAGTTATTTACACCAATTTCTTATTGCAACCCACCGATGAGAGTGCGGAAGAACAGGAGAGTCCGATTGGGGATACTTGGGGAATTTTCCTTCAGGGTGTGAACTGAAGTGGGTGATGGGGTCTTTGATTGGGGGATTGCAAGAATTTCTGTCCGCAATGTCATGGCAGCACACCTGATTTCTTCAATCTTTTCATTGGAATCAGTCAGCATAGCAAATGCCTCAGCAGACGTTCGTGATGAGTGTAATACAAGGTTTCCAGATTTGTTTGCTCGTTTGTCAACGAGGATTTCCAGGAATTGTTCCTTTATCTTCAACATCAGACTTTGTGTAGTGTACCTATCAATATCATCCTGTGTTCCTCCAAGAGCAAGAAACTCTTCTTTGTACAAATTGAAAATTACTGACGCCAACATGGGAGTTTTGTTTTTGATGACTTCATTTTCGAGGAACATCGACAAGTTTTTGAAGGCTTCAACTTGCATCTTCCAATTCGACATTCGCTCTTCATCCGTCACATCCAGTCTTGCATAGTCACGACGACAAGCGATGGTATTTGGCTTCCTTTGCAATAAGATCTTCCCCTAGTCCAATGATCCTCGTATCACACTTTTTCTTAGCAGCAAGAAGGATTGCCTTGCTCCCATCTGTGGTCAAACATTGGCTGAGAGGTTCATTTTTCTGCAACTTCCTCTTCCTCTTCTGTCCACAAAAAAGACATTCCTGTCCAAGAACGCCTCTCGTGCTGGTAGAGGGATGATCGGAACTTGAACGAATGGTCTTCTGAGGTGGTTCAGATGGTTCGGTGCTTGGAGGTGCTCCTCTCTTAACAGCACAGAATCGACTGAGGCAAACTGAGTGGTAATATTTGCCTTCTGGGCCATCAGCTGTTCTGATCTCTTCCGAGGTGTTCGAAAACTTGTCACTTTGAATTGCCTTTCGCCGTCTCGCAGCATTTTTGGCTGTTTCCCAGTTGCTGGAATTGAAACACTTCAGGGCACGTTTCTTTTCTCCTCTTTCTTTGCAAGTTATACAAACAGGGGTGTCATTTGCCATGATCTGTAACAAACAAAAAGGGACAGAGACCAATGCATTATTTGCCACATTGTAACAGAAAACAGAGATGGTACGACTCCAGTCGGCAACTTTCAGGGTGAACTCAACATTTTCAAGCACAAGAGTTGGCATTGTAATATTTCACCATAAAAAACATTGGTATAGACACCTTATTTGTGATATTATTATGCAGTGTTTTTCAGATATTAATGAAAATGGGTTTTTCTGCAATGGCGTTGCTAACTGAGTGGGTGAACTAAACATTTACACGGTAAACTACACATTTTCTAGCAATAATGCGGGTGTCAGTGTAATGATTGACCATGAAAACATCGGTGTAGACACCTTATTCGTAATATTATCAAGCATATTTTTCCAGATATTGAGCAAAATAGGTTTATCGGTAATGGCGTCACTAATTGAGTGATTTCGGGGGGAAAGCCATGGGTCAGACCCGGCAGCAATGCATTTTTGTGATGTCGGTGGATGACCCCATCAGCCCATGAGGTCAAACGTTCCGGTGATTTTCACTTGAATAAACCTCCTGGGCTCCTGGACTACTATACCTCAAGTCCTCAGATTGATTAAAAGCATGGAGTCCTCATTGCTGTTCAATCTGGTTGTGCCTTTGTGAAAGCACATTATTGTTTATTCTGACCATGTTTTTAATTTCCCTTTTTGTATTTTTCAGTCTTCCCCTTTTATTCTTGCTCCAATCCAATCATCATTTTTTCCATACTTTTGTCTTTGTCTTCCTTTTTATTTATTCCTGACCCTATTCCTGTCAACTGCTTTTTTTTTCTTTTTCTTTTTTCTTTTCCTGTTTAACATTTATCATCCTCCACTTCCTTCGTTGCCTGTCCACTAGTCGCTCTGTGCTCCTGTTATGAATCATGCCATAATGGGACTTGAGTTACACTCCCTGTTCCTTTCATCATGTGGCTCCTCTGATTTGCCACATTTCATCTCTTTTGCTCTCCACATTCACTATTCCTTGAGAGGCCACGTGGGTCTCTTCCCCAGTGAGGTCACTCGTTTGTTATCGGTTCTTGGTTTGTGGTGGTTTTAAGCCATTTTTGGTCGTCGCTTCAACATTGTTATTTGGGCTAGACTATTATTTTTTATTTCCTTTTTAAGATTGTGTCCATATGTTTGGTATGTTGGAAAAAAACAAAAAATAAAGCACAAGTTTTGCTGTTTTTTTTTACAATGAGTAAGCAGAAGTAGCTGAAAGAAATATTGTGAAAGGTTATTCATGAACAACTTTGCCGTAAAATGGTTTCTTTCACTCCACGAACCTGCACACTAACGTCATCATTTCTCACTTTTTGCATTCGTTTTATTTCATTGTGTATTGATCCTCATTGACTGCTCACCATTTTTCTTGATTGATCTTTACTTTGATTTGATTTGAAAATGACATTTTGAAAACACAGTTGTTGGGAGGGGGTTCATACGTTTGCATTTCCAACATGATATCTGGTGTGTGCTCCGATCTTCGGACTGAGTTTAAAATGGGTTGAAATGGTGGTCTTCATGTTCACTGTTCTCCTCCTTCCAGAGGTGGAGTGGGCCTGAACGCCTGCTTGCGCTCGACGAGCTCATTGATCGCTGTGAGCCAACGCAGGTGAAGCATGTAATGCAGGTGATTGAACCGCAGTTTCAACGAGACTTCATCTCTCTGTTGCCTAAAGAGGTGAGCAGACTTGCTTGGCTTTGGTTACATGTTCAGTTCTCCATATCGCCTCGGCCCATGTACTCCGGCAGAATGTGGTTGCTCGTGGCCGTGGGTCATTTGGAATCTTGTTCTTGCAAGTGGCCCAGGAAGTTGTTTACAGATCGAGTTAGTATTGTGGCTTAATCGTTTATCTGTCGCTTTACATTATTTGCAGCTTGGTTTAATGAGAATGATGCAGATAAAACTATTTGTGGCTACCCAGGTGAGCATTTTCATGTTGTTGCTTGTTTACACTTTGTAAAGTTGCCAGTTATCCATTTGATCTGGCATTGACATATTCGGTTGAGTTTATGAATAAGATAACCAGTGTTTATTCCTGACATCTTCAATTTTGAAGACAATTGAAGATGCTTCTGCCTCTTTCTCACAGGTCACAATGTCATTCCTTGAAAACTTATTTACCCACGTGTGTAGCTTCTGATGATGAGGCGCAATTTCGATTGTTACACGATTGAAAAAATTTGTCGGTTTGTTTCATACAGGAATTGAATGAGGTTCTAAATTCCACAGGGAGAATGCTGAACTTAAGTTCTTGCATCGTTGGCTTAAGCAGCAATTTGATTGCAAAGGCACAGTGTTGTCCGTGTGAGCTCGAACGTCAAATAGGCCGTAACGAAATGCTGGTGAGCATCGCCGGGCTCTGAGGGGCTTTTTGCCATCAGTGTCAAGTGAGCTGCAGGTTGATTTCTTCTCCTCGTTTTGAGAAAATTCTGATGCATGTTCAAATCCAGGCAAGGAAAATCTAATGGGGTTTTTGCCATGAATCATGTAGTGGCCTTCTCATTAGCTGTGCAACACATTTCTCATTTGGAATGTGCCTTGTTCAATGCAAAGGTTAATATCACAGATCATATTGGTTGAAAATAATAAGCAAGGGTGTTGAAGAATTTTTTTTTTTTTAATGGGGCTTATTTTCCACAACAACATTGGCATGTACTGGAGCTTTTGTATGATGCACTCTGTTGTTGTTGTTGTTGTTGCTGCTGCAGCTTCTTGAAAATGGATCTGATCTGGCAGCTAACTTTCTGTCTCGCTTAAATTTTATCAGTATGCTTTGCTTCCCGTATTCCGCCTCTTGGCGCATTATATAACCCACTCACGTCCCCATGGCCATGCTGACATGGTGCTTTTTTTTGTCGGCCAACCCCTCACCGCCTAACGAGGGGCCGCCCTTGATCAAGTGCTGTTCGGTGTGGCGCTTCCAGCCAGTTCAATAGCTTGCTGGCAAGTGTTCTTCACTCCTGATTTTGCCACTCATGCCTTAAAGCCAGAACTGCTTTATGGTTTACTTTGCAACTCCGAAGATGTCAACATCTAAAGAATGAAGTGGATTTCTGGGAAATTTCTGGAAAATCACTTGTCCTTAAGTTAGATAACACAGCGAGTAACAGTCATTTGCTGGTCCTTGGGAGACAATTGAGACAATTCCATAACTTTGAAGCTTTCAATCCGTGATCGAAACGATACAGCACTGCGGTGTAACTTTTCATCAAGTCTGATCTTTTCTTGGTGTGGAGAAGACCAGTAATCCATCAAATGATATCATCCCTTTGTGTATCTTGCTGAAGAGTGACAAATAAAATGATATCACTGCAAAATATTGACAGCATTACCGTGCTGGCATTGCCTGCCGAATGACATTTTCTCCTCTGCCATTGATTTCGGGAGCAAAAACGTAAATCAAGGATGGTTTCTTTTTGACGTGCACCCAGGATAATTTGCTCACATTGAAGGCCCAAAAGATGATGGAGTAGCTTGGGAAAGATGTGCTTCTGCGGTAGAGTTTTTGGCTTTTATGTATTCGGAGCAAGCAAAGGAGGAAGAATTTTTGATTTGTTCCCCTCCCACCTCACTTTTGTCCCCCTTTGTTTGCCGACAGACCATGATGTAGACTGTTGACTGATAACGTGTGAGTGCACGGTGGTTGTTAGGAAAAAAATTGTTTGGAATACAACGAGGATTTGTGATGTGTACTTGTTCTCTGCTTGAAAATATACATCGTTTTCCATTTGTCAAATGCGATGAGGTTCCAAGGCAGGTTGTCGGCCCGTCTTGGCACGCCTAATGACTTGCCCTCATTTGATGAGGACAGCCCCCTTTGCCATTGATCCAAGAGAAATACCGTACCTTTCAGTGCCAATTAATTTTTTTGCCGCAACGCTTCACTTCGTCGAGCTGAAGTTATTTTGCCTTCATTTTATGGAGGGCTGCTCAAGGCAACCACTGTGGGATCAATACACTGTTTTTTAAGTATCCTTTTTGTGACCTTGGACCTTGTATTAAGCTTTCATCATTTTCCTGACATTTCCACTTTTTTAACATATCTTTTTATTTTTTTCCCCCATCCATTTTTCTGGCTAGTGCAGATAAAAGCAATGAGCAATTTTGTGTTGTTTTTTTTTTTTATCAAAAGCAAATTTGTTTTGAGTTCTGTGCTCCAAATGGATTAGCATTGCAGTGGGGGCTGTATAATCTTTCTATTTTCTCCGAAGAAGGGTAAATGCCTGAAACATCAGCATCTCCTTGGTTTCTACAGTGGCTAGCATACCTCCATCAACGTCCTGTTGGTTTCATCAACCGGTAAACCTGTTTGCCGACGCGGATCGACACTCGACTTAACCAGCAAGATGAGTTCTTCATTCTTGGTTCGCTTTGCAGTCCGAACAGCTTCATTTTTGTTTTTACATCTTTTTGCTGTGGTTCAAATCCGCCTCCGATGGTGGACTGAGGTTATGTTTTCACCCCTTCTGTCTGTCTGTCTGTCTGTCTGTTTATGAGCAGGATATTGGAAAAAGTTGTGGACGAATTCAGATGAAATTTGGTGGTCAGGTTAGGTGTGTGACAAGGACGAATTGATTTGATTTTGGTGAAGATCGGATCCTAATCAGGATAGTAGAATTTGAAAGTAATTTTTCTCTTTTTTTTTTCACCATTAAGAAATGGGGATCAAAAACTATATCCAGCATGATTTATATATAAAACGATATATAGCATCAAAAATTATATACAGCATGAAAAAGTTGTGGATGGATTCAGTCCAACATTGGTGAAGAGGTTGGGTGTGTGACGAGGACAAATTGATTTGGCTTTGGTTAAGATCCAAATCTGGATTCAAGATTTTTTTTTTTGTGATGCTTCATCATTGAAAGATGGTGCCATAAACGATATATAGCAAGATATCTCGAAAGGTTACGGGTGGATTATGACAAAACTTTGTGGATGAGTTGGTTGTGTGACAAGAACAAGACGATTCGATTTTGGTTCACGTCCGAATCCAGATCCAGCCCATCAGTGGGATACAAAATGTAAACTGTTCAGCCTGGCGGAGGTATGCGCTCTACTGAGTACCGTTCCAATTTCCTCTTTGTTCACAATCATCTCTTGCTTTCATCTCTATTTAGAGCCTCCTAGTGGATACAACGACACAGAATCCTCACTTCTTTTAAATGGGTTCGGCATTCAGGAGTTAGGTGATGCGATGCAGTGCCATGCAGTGTGGCAGAGCATGATAGGTTGTTAATGCTCAAAGAAAGTGCATTAGTATTTCAGAACTGCCCTTGACCCATACAAGGGCCCAGAGCAGAAACTTCAGACCGATTGAAATGAGGTGGATTATGTTATAATCCTCTGCCAATGATTGCTGAGAGCAGTTCAGCACCTGCTGATTACCTGTGTGAGACTGAAGAGTTTGTAAATACTTGAAATAAATAAGTGAATCAATCTTCATTTGTGAAACATTACCGATGTGAATCTGCTTCTTCCTCCGATTTTCCTCTGCTTTCAGCGTCGGCTTGCTCCAGGCATGACTGTTCAACATGGCACTGTTGCATTTGAAGCGAAATAAAATAATTTGTCGTCGACATCCTTAATTCCTGAGTTCCCTATGTATCACGACGTGACGTCTCAAATGTTATATCGACTCTGGTGTAATGTACTATCTGCGGTTACTTCAACCCCTTAAGTGACAAGCTGAGGGTCACGTAAATTACACGAGACGATGTTATGCAAATTGTACTCTTGTAAGTCGTCTGCGTTATGCACGAAAGCATATCGAAATTGGACCAAAGCTTATTGCAGTTGCGTCAAATTTGCATGCGATGATTGATCAATTCATTGTTTTTTCACCATCAAAGTGGGTCGATTTTTTTCGCATGTAAAACAGAGAGGCTTGCTCAAGAGAGGCGAGCAATATTGCTTCTCTGCAATTGTGCTTTGCTTTGACTTGCTCTTTGTTACCCTTTCTTGAAAAGTGGAAAGTTAAAACTGCCATTCATCTCCGGCGCCCACAGTGGGTTCAGCATCATGGAAAATCTCATGCTTCAGAGATGAGCGTGCCGTCAATCCCGTGTTCATGCATATTCAAAAGCTCCTTTTACACTGTCTTTCTTCACAAGAGTGCTGCACACACACACACTGGATTTAACATCCTCTTTTTTTTCTTTTTTTTTCATTTCTTTCTGACGTGCTTATCTTTGTACAGAGCTATATATTTAATACTTATGCAAATAAGGCAGAATATTTAACCCTCATTTTCGCTCTTCCATAATGTTCCAAAGATGCCTCTTTACTCCTATCTCTACCAAACCTTCTGAATGGCTCACATGCTTCACCATCAACCCCCTTCTGCTGAAATTTCCTAAATCCAGGATCACTGCTCACCTCCACTTTCACTCCTCTTTTTTTTCCCACCTGTGGAACCAACTTCTGCATCCTCTACAATCTCATTTTTCCCTTCAGGTCTTCAAGACAGCTGCTGTTCATCACCATCTCGGATCATCCCCTCTCCAACACCATGATTTTCTTTCTCCCCTCGTTCCCCCACCCCACCCAAATCCCCCAAATCCCTCCTTCCAAATTTCAAGTTTTCCCTCCTGAGAGTTCTGAGATGTCTTTTAATCCTGACAAATCTCACAATCTCACTATCTCTCTGAAAAGCCTCCTATCTACTTTCTTAAAATTCCTCTTGAAGTAGTGCAGTCACTTCAACTCCTAGGTCTCACTATCAGCCACAATCTTTCTTGAGAAAACCACATTTCTAAGCTGACCTTCAAAGTTAGTTGCCAACTGGGCATCTTCCATCGTGCATAGTCCTTCCTTGGCACACCTCACCTCCTATCTACCTTTTAGGCTTTCATCCACAGCTTGATGAAACGTGCCCCACGCCCCACGTTTTGCTCAGCTTGGTGCCATGGAAACCAAGGCCTTCAAGATCATTGGTTTTCCCATGATAAAGCTGAGTCGATGGGCCTATCACTTTATCATCGCAGACAGATTGGTGGTCTCTCTGTCTTGTAGCTCCTCCTTTCTGGTCTTGCAGCCTCTGATCTTTCCATGCTTTGTCCCTCATTTATTCAGTGTGCACACGATCCACCATCAACTCCCTTCTGGCAAACTCCCAAGATCCAGGATCACTGCTCATCTCGACTCATTCGTTCTTCCTTTTTCCCACCCGTGGAGCCACCTTCCACGCTCTCTTCAATGTCATTCTTCCCTCCAGGTCTTCAAGACAGCTATTCACCACCATCTCAAACCATCCCCAATCCTTGATCTTTTCTACCCCCATTAACTCTCTCCAAGCCCACCACTTTACAATTTTCCAGTTTTCCCTTCCGAGAGTTTGCTTCTGTATTCATGTCATCCACCACATGCGTCCTCCCCGTCCCTCATTCTTCCGCACATCCCGTGTTTGTCCAAGTCTGTCTATTTTGTCCCTCAACCTTGCTGTTGGTGTGTCTACTGTCTCTCTGGCAATTTATTTATTCGTTTGCAGGATTGTGCTGACGCATCGGATTTAACAGCTTCTGCACTTCTCCACTGTAATACTTCATCAAGGGGGAGTTCCATATTCGTTTATTGAACGTGGTTTTTACCAGGTATAAATAGTCGTTGCACCTTGTTTTTCTACCTGACAGGTTCCTTGAGTTGTCAAGGCGATGCATGACTTCATGCTTACGCCTTGTACACTTTACCTAATTAACGTCGTGTTGTTGGAATTAGATGATGGAATGTTGTGCATACATACTGCCCTGACATTGACAGGTGCATTGATGCCTGGATTTTTGTGGAGACAAGTGAACTTATTCATGTTGAAAGGAAAACCATATGCCGAAGGGCTTTTGAGTGATCGTCACAATTAGGTTTTTGTTTTCCCTTCTTTTTTCTCATCCCCAATAATATTGCACAATTATTTCTTTGCAATCCTCCCGACTTGTGCTTTGACTACTTTTAATATATCTTCTAACTTTCTAATTTATTCACAGGTTTGTCACACGCTCACGATATGTTGCCGTGTCACTTTTCCGTAATACCTCTTTCGCTTGGCTGAACGGTGTCGCCTCGTACACAGCGCTCTCGGGAGGCCGTCGTCGTTTCGAGCTAATTGCACCCTTTAATCCACCTGCAACCTGCTGTGGTTTCCTTTTGTTTTGCTTGCCAAAGCAGAAAAGGAAGACAAAAGAAGGGGGAGAGAGAAAAATGCAACTTTCTTTGCTCGCATTAACTTAGTGTTATTGCAGTGTGCCTATTGACAGAACTCGGGTCGATATTCTTCAGGGAGTACTTCGCATGGGCTTCCCTGCGGCCAACTCTGCATGCTAAATAAGTCTGGCACAATGGCTCCATAGTCCAGTGTGATATTTTTTTTTTTTTTGTTCTTCCATCATTGGTGCAGCTCACAGTTGACGTCGTGCAGGATGCACGGTTGTCCTGTACAGCATCGTTAGATTATTGTTCCTTGATCCACCATTTGAGACATTGAGTATTAACGAAGAGTTCCAAGGCTTTTAGTGGAATATCTTTGTCATGTAGCACTTTTTATTTCGTTTGCAAGACCTTTCTGTTCTTGTTGACTGTTGCGCAGAATGAAACCGTTCATATATTTTGCATCGATTCACGACGTGAGAAGATTTGACACGTTTGTGTGACAACTAGGTGAATGAATGAATAGTTGTGAATAATAATAATAAAATAATAGTGAATGAATAGTTGACATGCTGAACAACTAGGTGCGATGTTCGCTGCGAGACGACTTCCTCTTCGCGTTGGTTTTCCTTTTCTCTGTAGTTTTATATTCCTCCTTGCTGTCAAACTAGATCAATGTGTTGAGCAGACCTCTTTGGTTTGACCGCCTGAGAAGCTGTGCGCGTCTGTAATGCAAATTTTCTTGCACTTGTTGAAATCTGACGGCCAATTCCTCTGTGGGAGACGGAGTCGATTTGACTCTTCTGACGTGTCATTTGCCTCCTTCCATATGAACTGTCCTATTTCCTTTACCTTTCCTGTTTTATTTTGTGGCATTTTTTTTTCCATTACGTGCTCCAATAATTTTAAGAAAAAGAATCTTCCCCTTCAAAGTACAACTTGCACAATCTCGCTTTGTTTTGATTAATACGCAAAACCAACCGTGTATTATATTGCCCCATCAGAATTGGAATTTGCTCCTCTCATCATTTAGTGTCATTTACATTGGGAACAAAATGGAAGTAATGTTTTATGTAAGCCTACAACGGAGAGTTCAGCAGTAGAACACTTAAGGTGTGACCCGAACATGTTGGAGAATCTGGATGTCGGAGAGGAAAGCTTTTGGATTTCAGGAATGCAAACTTTGAGGGAATGAGCAAGGAGTTGAGTGCTGTAAATTGCAACAAGCTAACAGGAGGGAAATGGCCATTCTTCAAGGAGCGAACGTGCAGTGTACAGATTAAGTATATTCCAGTCAGAGAGAGACAGACACCAGGGTGGTTAGGAGCATTGTTAAGGTTAAGCAGAAGGCATTACTTTTAAGGTATATAACAACAAGATTAGAGTCGGACTTGGATCGGTGTCGGAGAAACGGAAAAAGAATATGACAAGGATATGCCAAGAATATGAAACATAATCACAAGGCTTTGTAAGTAGTAAGTGTAGTCCCATTAAGTAATAAACACACAGGATTGGTTGGTGATGAAAGTATGATAGCAGGCTTTTTACAAATAGTTTATATCCTTCAATATTTTCACAATAACTGTCTGGGGAATATACTGGTGAGCTGATCGAATCGATGTAGGAGGTGACAAAAGGCTTTCAGAGTCAACTAAAGATAAAGCTCCAGGGCCCCATAACATGCATCTGAGAGTATTGAGGGAGGTGGCAGGGCAGATGAGAGTGATGTTAACCAATATCTTCAATGGTTCATTAATCCACGCACGAGAAGCAAAAAGCTGGGTTAAGCAATTGGTTCTGTCTGTCTGTCTGTCTGTCTGTCTGTGTCTGTCCTTCCGCAAACATCAGTTTATGATCGAGGATCAACTTGATTTCAATTGAACATTTCATTTTGAAGACGAATCGGAAAACTAACCTGCAGTTTTGCACTACTTTGGCCCTGCAGAGAGGAGTGAGATAATGTTCTTGCTCTGTCTCTCTGTCTAGGAGTCGAACAAAATTGAAAATCATTCCAAACAAGAAACTTGCCGTTTTTACAGACATCAAAAACGACACGTACAACAGGCATGAATAACTAATGTAACGTGTTAAACAAGGTGGTGTAACGGACACAACTGCATCAAAGGCGGTCAACTTCTGGAATTCATTTTTTCTACAACTTTAAAACCTTTATTTATTTCAATTGAATTATATGCTTAAACACTGTAGAACACAAATCGCCTTCTTACCGCTTCCAAAAACCTCCAGTTTTGTCGTACTTGGATATGTTAAATAAGGTGGCGTGTACAAGACCTTGCATGAACGGTGGTAAACTTCTGGAATTTTTGTTTTATCTGACCTTTAAAATCATTCTTTTATTTCAATTGAATTATATACTTGGACACGAAGTATCCTGGTGTTGGCGCAGTGGTAAGGGCAGCGGCTTGGGATCCTGAAGGTCCTGAGTTCAAGCCCCGTTGGACCACTGAATTAATACACCAGGGGGTTGACTCAGCCTGTCATCCTTCCGAGGTCGGCGAAATGAGTACCAGTGTACTGGGCCGGTGTATACCCCGGTTAAAATAGGTGTACCATATCCCTGTGTCGTAAGAGGCGACCAGGGTTGTGTCAGGAAGGGCATCCGGCGTAAAACATGTGCCAAATCACTATGCGGATCATGCGGATGATTCGCTGTGGCGACCCCTAACGGGAGCAGCCGAAGGAAGAAGAAGATATACTTGGACACGAAGTAGAGTAGTTCTGTGGACTCTCGAGTTGCTCATGTGATGTGTTTATTTATGAAGGCATCCAGAGATTAATTGGAGAACAACAGCCCTGTTTCTATAATTTCCTTTGTGGGGAAGATGTTTCAGATGTTGATTGGAGATCAGATGGGCAAACATTTACATAAATTTACACTTGTTAAAAATACAGTCAGCATGGATTTACTAAAGGGAGGTCATGTTTAAAAACTTCACTGAAGCAGTCTCTTTTTCGGTGAACGAGGGAGCTTGTGGATGTAGTTTATGTACTTTCAGAAGGTACAACATTTGATAAGGTATAACATGAAAGGCTGTTAGCTAAGGGTAGTGCTCTCAGAATTCTGGCAGAGTAGCAAACTGGCTTCTTGAGAAGTAGGGGAGGAAGGATGGGAAACTCAGGCATGAAAGGAGTGGCACGCTGGGAGAGGGGGCAGGAAGAGCGATGCATAGTGTGGGAAAGGTGACTCAGAATGCAGATATGGGGCAGGAGAGCCATCAAGATTGGGAGACGGGGTGTGGGGGGAGGGAGGGGAGTTAGACTTATCTTCATCGTCGAAGGTATTAACTATCATGTGCAGATGATCCAAAATTGGGGCTTGTGCAACTAATCCCTTCCACCTTATTTTGGAAAATACTAAATTAAGCCTCCCATTTTTTTTGTCTAACTGCTGCATTCATATCCCTACCTCCCTCTCTCCACCACCCAAAACTTATCTTAAAGGCACAAACCCATGCAACTGATTATTATATTGTAACAGACTCGGTCTCCTGTCTCCCTGACGTGAGGCCGCTGGAGAATTCTCTCCCAAGATGCTGAGCGGAGGCGAATGCGCATGCACACATAAGCCACCACGATAAGCTAACAGCAGGATGAACTTCGCTAATATTACCCAGGTAATTGAACGGAATTTTGGCGGACTACATTCAAATATTACAAAAAGCATCACAACTAGCAGTGAGGTTTACCTCGTTGTTGGTGTTCATTTCACCATGCTAAAATGGCGGCAGCCATCGCTAAACATAAGTGACGGAAAGCTCTTCCTGCCGCGGGTCTTGTGCATGCACTGTCGACGTCCTGGTTGTGCGTAGTAACACATGTGGACCTATCATTGTTGTAAAGAATAAAAACCCGTTCGAGGAGGCTCAAAGGTCACACACGTGGAACAGCCATTAGTGAACACATGATTTAAGTATGAAAATCCAACGCGGGGTGATTTAAAGATGAAACAGATGGAAAATGGGAGACAGAGATGGACATGAGGATAAAAGGTGACAGGGAACCTAACTGTAGACATGATTCTGGTCCATGCTAATTGGGGGTTGTAAACGCTTATGCTGACACCCATTAGGATCGAACTATCGTATAATTAACCCCTTATTAACCCCAAAGTCATTCTTGCAACAATATTTAAGACAACTCGGGCTTGACCAAACCATCTGTTTTGAAAAAGGAAAAATCTCCAGGAAATGCAAATCGACATTAATCCGGCAAATAATACACGTATCGAAATGTTTTCTAGCAGTCGCTTCTTTTCCCAATCCCACCTCATTCTTAACATGTCGTTTAAGATTCCCAATCACGATACGCTTTATAAATGCTCATAGCCAAGTGTGAGCTGAGACCTCTTTATCTACACAACATGTATTGTCAGCGCGTGCCCAATATACACGTGTTTATAAACTATATTTTATTACAATTGGCCCTTGATCTCGAAAGCAGTGATTTTGTGAATGTGAGACAATATCTCAACAGATTTTTATTACCTGCAACATTTCACTTTTAAACATGTCAGTATGCATCCAGATGGCTGGTGGGGAAGCTCAAATGTAGTGAATTCACTTTTGAGCTTTCTTGTGTGGGTTTGATTCCTGACCAGATTATATGCAGTAAAACCTGGTGCTCATGCTTTGCATGCCATCGATGTATGTGCAGTCTATTACACGGAATGTTAACCTGGGGGTCCCCTTTGCTTGTGTGTATGGTGGACGAAATATCCCATGTAGCATCTTTTGCAAGACTAACTGCCTTTTCGAAGTGGTCCCCAGACCTTGCGTTTGGCATATGACTGGAGCCAAAAGTTCTGCGCTACCTGGATAACTGACAACAAAAGGCAGCCACCCCCCCCCCCACCCAGTGGGTCATCTCCCTGGCTTTTTCTCACGTCATTTTTGTTTTCAAAATGTAGTGGATGATTCCAGAACTAACACAAGGAGTTGATTTCCAATGAGCAGGACGCGGTTCATCGTGCGACCAACTCGTGCAACCAACTCGTGATCCAGATCTTCACTGAAATCTAATCATTTTGTCCTTGTCACTCACACACACACACACACACACACACACACACACACACACACACACACACACACACACACACACACACACAACCTGTTTAGCAAGTTTTGTCCAAATCTGTCTTGAACTTTTGGAGATATCCTGCACAAACAGACAGATATAAAGACAGACAGACAGACAAACAAGCCGGTAGGCGGACATGGGTAGTCGACTACCCAATATAACCTGACACGATGGGCCCGTTCGATGGGGAATGACCTGAGGATTAAGCACAAGAAAATTCATGATTTTAGCTTCAAGGGTTAATGCTGCAGATTGTTTTTCGTTAAAATACCCCCACATTTAGAGGTTTTTGGGCCGTTGCTAGGCAACGGAGGGGTCCATAGCAACGGTTCTTTTTCACACATAACTAGGACATACCATGAACCTACCATACCAGTTTCATGTATATCTGACTCATAGTCTCTGAGATATAACGAACTTCGTTTTTTATTGTTTTCGACCAGGGTTCATTCAAAGTCTATTTTGTCCGACAGTTTTCATAGGATCCGGCTGGAAATTTTTGACAATATGACTGAATGTACTGCCCACAGTCGCTCGTGGCCCGATTTTTGATTTTCGAAAGAATAAATTTTTTATGATTTTTCAAAAATTTCAAAGTCCCGTTGCTTGGCAACGGTGGTGTCCATAGCAACGGTTCTCATTTGCACACAACTAGGTCATGGTATGAACCTACCAACCAAGTTTCATCGAAATCACCATTGTATTCACGGAGCACTGGACCGAACAGACAGACAGACAGACAGACAGACAGACAAACATATCGACGGAAATACTGATGATAAGGGGAGATCAAAATTTTTTTTTTTTTTCCGACTGGATCGACTACCCAACAAATGAAAACCACTCAGTGACACTTGGCAAAACAGAACAAAGTAGAACTGCATTCGGTAGAGCGCATAGCTCTGCCAGGCTGAACAGTTTGTTTTGTATCCCACTGATAGGCTGGATCGAAACCAAAATCTAATTGGCTTGTTCTTGTCACCTAACCAACCCATCCACCTAAAATTTGGCCTATATTGACCTTTTGACCTCAGATAATGGGTGGATGAATCCATTGACCTAATCTGCAAATTCTGTTCAAATTTCACGTCAATCCGATGAAAATTGAGGATTTTATCGATGTGATCTATTTTCACCTTTTGACCCATGTTAACCTCAAACATCGATGGTGGTTGAATTCAGTGACCTGATATGCAAATCCTCTTCAAATGCGAAGTCAATCTGATCAAAATTGAGGATTTTAGAAAGTCGGAAAAGTTATTGACCTTTGGTCGATGACCTTTTGACCTCAAAAATAAATAGGATCCTGTTGGACCACCAACTCCACCATTTGGTGAAGTTTCGTGAAGATCGGTTTGAAATTGTGATGTGTACGCAATTACAGGTGAGCGGACAGACAAATGAATGGAAGTGATCAACATATACAGTACCTGTCAAAAAAAAAAAAAATTGCAAGTAACAAACGGAGCAGATCAACATATTCTCAAAAAAATTGTTTTTCCAAGGAACAAACAAACTAACCTAACTGATGAACATACTTTGATTCTTTTATTTTTTGGCCAAGTAACAAACGAGTAAAAACATGTCTCTCCACCTTCGGTGGCTGAGGTAAATCCATCCAATGGGACCATACTCTGTGCAGAGTGTTGGTGCTGCTTAAGCAGTCTCCTTGGCTATTGGGCACAGTCCTGCATGGGTCGCCACTCCGACACAGGACACCAGCATGCTGGAACTCATTTTGCCGACATCGGAAGGACGACGGGCAGAGTCAACCCCACCTGATATTAATTCAACAACCGAGGGGGATTTAAACTCAGGATCCTAGGATCCCAACCCCACCACCCTAACCTTTCAGCCAACGCCAGAGGTAAAAAGTTTTCATCAAGCTTCTGCTTTCTTTCTTGGTGAAACTCATTTTTGTCATGTAGTTGGTGTTGGTTGTGGAAGTCCATGCTCTTTATTTTATACTAGCAATACCCGCTGGCAGGAATATTATGTAAAGGGGGAGGGAGAGAGGGGAGGGGGAGGTGGAGGGGGAGAGGTGTGAGAGAGGGGGAGAGCTAGCGGGAGGGAGGGAGAGTGAGAGGGGAGAGGAGGCAAGGAGGTTTGGAGCTATCAAGTAGGGAGCGAGGAAGAAGGGGGTGGGAGAGAGGGGGAAGTAACGCCTCACATGTTGCTGTACATTTCAGGAGGGAGGGGGTGTGGGGAGGGGGATGGGAGAGAAAGAATGAGAGAGTAGGGGGGAGAGAGACAGAAGGGGGGAGAGATGGGGGGAGAGAGAGAAAAGGGGGGTGGGTGTAGTGATGCCTCCATAATTGGGTGGAAATTTTTCAAAGGGTAAATTAATTAAAATATTACAATATTATTCCAATCCTCTCTTGAACTCATAGTTCACTTATCTCGTTGCTTTACTCATTCCAATCCTCCCATGATTTTAAACATTCTTTTAATTTAATTTACTTGCCTTCCAAACTCCCGAGATTTCTCCACGCAGAACCGAGCCGCGGCTGCGGGAGCCTTCTCAATGATTTCGCTAGTTAGTTATTTTTGTTGCACTCAAAGTTACACTTTTGGAACCTTCTTTAATCTTTCCTCCACTCGATATAACTCTACGGACAGCTTAAAAAGTAGGGTTCAATGCTTTGGCAATTTCACATTTTCTTGTGCATATGTGGAGAAGGAAGGACCATAGCCTTGCTTGCTTCAAGTAAATATGTAAATACGCTTAGTTATATGAATCGTTAATGTCTTTAGGTTTTCAGATTTTACTCCAGGTTTTGATGCTTACTTTGTCAACGTGCTCCGGTATTCAAATACATGGACAGATTTTGATTATACTTTAATTCGTCTGTGAGAGTACATTGTGGCTCCAAGGCAAGGCATTTTTGAGCAGGCCGAAACAAATGGTAGCTTAAAGAGCCCTGTGAGGGAGAGTAGGCTGACCAAGGATAAGCCTGTTGTTTTTTTCAGGATGAGCACCCTGTTAATTATCTTCAAAAGGAGTGTTTAAATATAGCGAAATACCCAGTTATCATTCATACACGCCCTTGGAGTTCCCTTTGTCAGCATGGAAAGTTTCAGGCCGTTAGGTTTCATGGTTTTGGAGAGTTATGGAGGAGACACAGTGACTGACTGACACACAGACATTTATCATGAGCTCACCTGGAACGTAGTTGCCGGGAGCTTACCGGGTTGCCTGGAGGATGGCGCGTCGTCAATCAGTCTGTCTGTCTGTCTGTCTGTCCATAAACAATTGCAGCTTTTTCTCTGAAACTATTCACACAATTTTGATGAAACTTGACCACAACGTTCATTACCTGTGATGTCCCAAAGTTTGTTGGGGTTTCCCCCCAAAACAGGTATTTGCTATAACATTGGTTCATTGGTACATTTTTCTCATTCCATGCCATGTTCACTTCCTCCTCAGTATCATTATTCCACCAGGCGAATGCCCAGGGGTATTGCACCTATTTTTATAATACATATGCTCTTTTCACACGCACATGCACAAGCACACACACGACTTTATTCATAATAATACAATTCCTTTCGTGCCATAAAGGCACATTAGGGCTGTCGAGGCAGTTTCATTTGCAAGGAGTACAGTCCTGGACAGGACGCCACTCAGATGCAGGTTACCCCGAATGGTTATTGCCCCAGTACATTGGTACTCATTTCACCAACTTCCGAAGGATGACGGGCTGAGTCAACCCCACCTGGTGTTAAAGCAACATCTGATAGGAGCTCAAACTCAGGACTTTTTGTCCCAGGTCAGCCACCTAAACGACTCAGCCAACACCAAGCTTTATTTTGTGAGGGATATTTTGGAAATTGCTGAGAGTTATAAATGAGACATTAACCAGACTTGGCGTAGTAGTTCCAGCGTCTCTTCTGATTGCGAGTCCTACGAAAGGCTTTAAAAATGGTATGTACTGCTTTTTTGGTTGGCACGTAGTATTTTGAAAGGATAGAGCACGGACAAGTGACCATTGCACAGGCTTTGATGGGCCTTATGGCCTGGTGTTGCAAGGGAACTCGTATTTATTTTAATCCCAACACCAAACATCAACCATCCTCAGCACTTTTGTTACCTGAATCAAGGTCCTGATCACTATAAAACATGATCATCTGTTTTATCAGTGGAATACAAAACATTTTCACAACGTTGTTAGATTTGTCTTCATTGACCATTCATCAAAAATAGCAGACATTTCGCAATTGCTCATGTTTTGTTCAAGCTGGGAAGAAAAGGCCACTGCGTAATGTTTTTTAAAATTATTTTTAATCTTCCCGAAAGATGCACTGCAGCGACATTGAACCGCCAAGCATGCCATGAGTTCTTTGTCTCCGACGAGCACTTGTTGTGCAGTGACCGACTGACACTGTGCTTTAGCTCTTTGCCTGCCAGAAACGGAACCACTAACGGGCACGTTGTTACATCCCACTGGGATCCACAGTGACCCCTTCTTTCAGTCTTGTGGCCTTTCGATTTGTATCCTTGCACTGAGCTGCGGCAAAACTGCAGAGAAACTTGCCTGCTGCCTGACCCCTACGTACCTTCCTTGTGCCACACTATGGTTTACAAAATAATTCTTTTTCATCGTGTGTACAATCATCCCTGGTGTGTGTGTGTGTGTGTGTGTGTGTGTGTGTGTGTGTGTGTGTGTGTGTGTGTGTGTGTGTGTGTGTGTGTGTGTGTGTGTGTGTGTGTGTGTGTGTGTGTGTGTGTCTGTGGTGGGGTGAGGATGCAAATTCTCTATTTAAATGTGTATCATGTAGCGCTGCTCCAATGGGAGGGGATATTACAAGTCCCCATCCTTTACAGTTTTCCTGTCACCCCGTTTTCCAGTGAAGTGAGGTGTTTTGAATTACACATTTGAATGAGGATCATGACACAACCCCCCCCCCCCCCCCCCCGGCCACTCCCATAGGCAGCGGGTGCTTCTAATCATAATGACTACAAAGAGCAGTCAGAGATTGCAGACCTTGGCCAGGCTTTTGTGTGGTGTTTGTGTTCTGGTGTGTTTGTGTGGTGTGCAGACGATGCATTGATGATGTAGATTTATACAGCAGACAAACGGACCTTTTTGGGTTTAATGTGATGGGGCCCAGCAGATGTCGCTTAAGCGCGGACCCAATCGAATTCACGTTCAAATCGTACGTGTTTTATCGACATGCATGTCTACGTATTCTATAGATGCGCGTATTTTACTGATGGAAACGTTTTTATTTTTCGTACTTCATAGATGCACTCACATTCTTGACCCTTTGAACCCTATTGGCCGTTTTACCAGCCGCTATGCTGACCTCCATATACCCGAGTAGCCGGTTTGCTGGCCGCGATGCAAACTTTCATGTATCTGACCGGCCGGATTTGTTTTTCTCCAGGGAAGCCAAGGTGGGGGAACTGATGGTCCAGGGAGCTCAGGGTTCAAAGGGTTAATAGTACATCCTTTGTAGATATACTCACATTATTATAGTACGTACTTTACAGAGGTACTCGGTTGAAAAAAAATGATAATGTGTTATAGTGGCCATCACCAGGTGGTGTTTGTGGCCTATGTTAGCACATTATGTGCAGACAGACAGATAAACAAATGAACAGACCCAAATGCAATACCCTCCCCCTCTGGCGAGGGTCGTGTGTGTGTGTGTGTGTGTGTGTGTGTGTGTGTGTGTGTGTGTGTGTGTGTGTGTGTGTGTGTGTGTGTGTGTGTGTGTGTGTGTGTGTGTGTGTGTGTGTGACGCTGCACTGCGCTACTCATTCTACAGTTGTGCTCCGATTACATCTAGACCTGCTACATTGGATCAGCATGGCTCCCTCCAATTAGTGCAGAGTGGTGTTTTTATATTTCCCGGTGGTCTTGGGGGAGAAGGGGACAACCGCAAGTTCTCTCTGTAAATCTGTATCGTGTATTGCAGCCACAGGTGAGAGAGGGTATTAGAAGTCCCACCCTTTACAGTGCAGTCTGTATTCCTGTCCCCACATTTTCCAGTGCAGTGAGGTATTTTAAATTCCACGTTTGAATAAGGATACAACACAACCCCCTTGTGATGTAACAGAATCGTGATGTCAGACTCGAGTCCAGACAATGCATCATACTCAACCTTTTAACCTGATATACCATACTAAATTGGCAAAAGGACGTCTCATCATCTGATCGAGCGAACTCGGGCATGTTGCCTCTCGATGGCAGAAATAATCTACAGTGGTTGCCATTCCTATTGTAGATCGCGGTGTTCGCTTGAACCGGTCTCCCCCCTAAGGCGGAATGCACTTCATACCATTCTGCAAGTATATTAGCAGTCGCTAATTCGTGCCTTATCTACCCGCTGCCATAGATGATTTTCTGACTATACTTTGTCTGTTTCCGATCACTCAACGTGCCTGCATGGTTATACCTACCAGTTTAGCTCTCTGGGTTTTTGGAACACACTCAATGTGATAGTCAACCCACAGTGCCCGAATAACCCCCACAGCCATCCAAAATGCCCTCGTGCTGTGCTGTTCTCTAGCAATTTAAAGGGCGAGCGCAGTCAGAACATAAATCACAAGCACTCCAGCATTTGGGCACTCGGGCTTAACCTGTACGGTCCTCAGGCACACATGGGCATAGCACAGGTAGGGCACTGGATGCCATCCCAGTATTTGAAAACTCGATGTTTTTACCTGTGTAGACGTAATAAAAAGACGTGAAAATACCTTATAAATACATTTTCTAAACTAGAAGTGCACTTGGTAGAGCGCATACCTCCGCCACATAATGTTTGATCCACGAGACCATATCGGGCCCAATACATGTTTGAAATGTCATGCAATACAGTACTATATCGTTTTTGGCCCGATCTCTCAATGGTGAAGAATCATTTTAATTATTAAATAATTGTCATATCCACATCCAGATTCGGATCTTCACCAAAATCGAATCAATTTGTCGTGGTCACACATTCAATCTGTCTTAGTGGGGAAACTTAGCATAACAATTGTGCATTTTGTGACGAAAGCACCAAATTCGGCACACTCGTAGCCTATCATATTGTGACGTCCACGGGACTTGAACAGTCCCGCCAACGTAGAATGAGCCGAAACGATGGAGGCGGTTTATTTATTTATAACCCAAACATGGCGGTTCTAATCGCTCTACCGCAAACGGGACGAGGAAGGTGGCACGAGTCACTTTTCACTGAGTTGATGATGTTTATTTGTTTTTTATAATTACCAGAAATAACAAGACTCGGCAAGAAGAGGGATCCGGGGCGATTCGGGATGGTGTGGGATCGGGCGTGGGGAAAAACACAGACAATTCCAATGAATATACAGTTCTCAATCCCTCTAAGGCGCCAAGCACGCACGCACACACACACACACACACACACACACACACACACACACACACACACACACACACACACACACACACACACACACACACACACACACAACGTAGCTATCTCTGGTGGTCAGGCTGGACCGTGGTGTGGACGCAACTGTCCCTGGATCGGCGCCGGACGAGCCGGCCTTGCTCTCGCCAGGGGGGGGCAGGAGAAACCGCGGTGCTGTCGACCTCCTGGTCCTGGCCCAAGTCCGCCCACAGCCGCCAGGGAACCAGTCCCGCACCAAGCCGCGAGCAAGAGAGGGAGGCAGGTCCGCCCGCCGCCCGACCCCGCACTCCGAGTCAGCAGAACCCCAGAGCCAACCAAAGCGAGGCACGAGGCTCGGCAAGGCTCCCAGACACGATCAAGAACACGATCGATTCAGCACAACAACCAGGACGCTCTCTGCCGCCACAGCTTCCACACCAAAAAAACACGATCGTTCTGGTTGTAATCTTCTTCTTCTTCCTTTTCGATCCCGAACAGAACCTTTTTATCCTTCTGTCCTCATCACTTCCAATCGAGCCGTTTATTGGCCCACCGCCATCGCCTTCCGCCAATCGTGATCACGGGGCGGAGCCATCCGCTGCACTGTCCTGTGACGTCACGGCCAGTCTTCAGAGAATACCAAAAGGGGTTTACGCAGACACACTTACCCTATCCCGTGTCCCTATCTAATTACGTGACATTTATCATTTCCCCCTTGAAGAAATGAACATTTACTAGACAACTTATCACCACTGATTGCTACTTATTACATCGAGATCCTGGTAAACTCGAACAGCATGGCATACCTAATTAAACATCCTAATTACCCTTTGAATGCATACCCCCCCCTCAAACGTAACAATATTATGAACAGATTTGGATATTGGGCCATCTCAAATTCAGCCGCTGATGACTGTGGCAGCCATTTCCCACTACCATCAAAAATTTGAGATGGCCCAACATCCAATCTGTTCATAATATGATAGGCTACTAGTGTGCCAGATTTGGTGCTTTCCTCACAAAATGCACAATTGTTATGCTATATTTAGCTAAGTTGCCCCACTATCTGCCAAGTTTCGTCCGAATCTGCCCACAACTTTTTGAGATATTGTGCTCTCTATCAGTTTAGCAGATTTAGCCCTATCAATGGTGAAGAATCACTTTAAAAATTGTCATATCTGGATTCGCATCTTCACCAAAATTGAATCAATTCTTCCTTGTCACACACCCAACCTGCCCACCAAATTTCATCCAGATCTGTCCACAACAATTGAGATATCCTGTGCGCACGCACGCACGCACGCACGCACGCACGCACGCACACACACACACACACACACACACACACACACACACACACACACACACACACACACACACACACACACACACACAAACATAACCTCCTCCACCTTCGGTGGTGGAGGTAACAAAGAGCAATTGGAGATTGCAGACCCTCGCCAGGACCTGTTTTGTCTGGTTTATTTTGTTTGGCCAATAAATGGAAGAATGTATTAAATGGAATGTAGTTGATTGCACATGAAAGGTCGAAATGGTCTCGTTGTAAATGTGTGAAGGTCGAAGGTCTGAATAGTTGTGAAGGTGAAAGGTCTGAAACGGTCTAAAGGGTTGATTTGTTCCTGGCACTCCGGAGTTGCTCATCTCTGTGCGAAGTTTACCCCATTTATTTATTTATTTATTTTGTGACGTAGCACTTCAAAGTCAAACATCTTTATTTTAGCTCACAGAAAGATGAATGAAAGTTAACATGGAAGATCACATTTATCTCCTCTTGCCTGAAAATATAATAATTTATTCCTTTCATGTTTGTTCTGAGGATGTTTTTGTCCTTTTCTTTTAAAACTGTTTTTGTTATGGACAACTTGCTAAAATGTTTTAAATGTTTTTTAAAAGCCCTTGAAAGCACGGAAATGTCTTT
>NC_140970.1:59903168-59920668 GCF_056783735.1 Eptatretus burgeri | reverse complement strand
AAATATCATGGTTTTGGATGGGGGATAATCTGAGATGGTTGTGAACAGCTGTCTTGAAGACCTGGAGGGGAGAATGAGACTGAAGGGAATGTGGAAGTTGGTTCCACAGGTGGGGAAAAAGAGGAACAAATGAGTGGAGGTGAGCAATGATTCGCTTTTTTTTTGGAGTTTCACCTGAAGGGGGTTGCTGGTGGACCAGCTTTTGCCTTACAGAAACCTTGTTTTTTTTGGGGGGGGGGGAGCACAGCATGGAAAGTGCGGAGGGTGAAAGACCATAAAGGAGGCTGAAGAAGACAGAGACCACAGACCTATCTGCGATGGCTATGCAATAGACCCATTTACTCAGCTTTGTCGCAGGAGATTCCAATAATCTTCAAGACCTTGGTTTCCATGGCGTCAAGCTGAGCAACATGTGATGCGGGGGAGTCAGCCCAGAGGGGAGAGCAGTACTCAATCAGGCTTCAGATAAAGGCCTCGTAGGTGGATCGGAGTTCAGTTGTGCCATGGACAGACTTTGTACGACATAGGATGCCCAGTCAGCTGCTGGCTTTGGAGGTTTCAATGCATTGTAAGCTTTCACAAGGTGACTTGAAGGGGAAAGCAAGCTTGATTATTATATTAGCACCACTCAATTAAACTTCGACATGGTGTATTTGAATCAATTTTAAATGATTGCACAGCATAAAGTTAAATGATGTTGGTTTCTTGACTCCCCAGTGGAATGTTTTGTTCTGTGTTTCAGAAAATATCTTTTGGCAAACAATTGGCAGGTACTTAGCATTTCCTATAACCCATTACTTGCTCAAGTTAGAAGCGTGATGAAGGTATGTTTACATTTATAAGAGAGGGAATGGTGTTTTTCTTTGGAATGTTGCTTTTTTTTTTCCAACTACATTTCTTAACTCGAGCAGCTTTTCCGCCGAGTCTTTTCCTCATCTTTTGTGTGGCATACAATGCTAAACCTGGCTTCTGTGTGGACCATTTAAACACCGTGGCACTGGCTCGGCATCGTGTTCATCATCCAATTGTTTTGTTTTTGTTCCTTCCATCTTTATATCCATTTTAATGATATTCCATTTTGTATTTTTGTTGTCCATTACTCTTGTTGGGAGGCAAACTCAACCACTTTTTTTTTTCAGTCTGATAATCATGTATTTTTTGCTTCGCTTTTTATCGACAGTGCCTTCAGAACGTATTCACACCCCTTGACTTTTGTCACATTTTATTTTGGTACAGCCTGAATTTAAAATGGATGAAATTTTAATTTTTTGTCACTGATCTACACAAAATATCCCATAATGACAAAGTGAAAACATGTTTTTCGAAATTTTTACACATTCCTTAAAAATGAAAAGCTGAGATATCTTGCATCAAGAAGTATTTAACCCCTTTGCTATGACACTCCAAAATAAGCTCAGGTGCATACAATTTCCTTTGATCATCCTTGAGATGTCTCGACAACTTGATTGGAGTCCACCTGTGGCCAATTCAATTGATTGGACATGATTTAGAAAGAAACGCACCTTTCTATATAAGGTCTCATGGTTGACAGTGCATGTCAGAGCAGAAACTCTCCCATGAAATCCAAGCAACTGTTCTTTAGAACTCTGAGATGGAATTGTGAGGAGGCATAGATCTCGGGAAGGGTATAAAACAATTCGTAGAGTATTGATAGTTCCCAAGAGCACAGTGAAAAGTACCGTGGTCAGGAAGGTGACCAAGAACCCAATGACCACTCTGGCAGTTCTCGAGTTCCTTGGCTGAGATGAGAGAGTTGCCAGACTCCTGAGAAAAATGTACATCACATTTTTCCATCACATCACATTGCCACTCCTGATAAAAATGTACATCACAGCACGCCTGTAGTTTACAAACAGCCACATGAAAGACTGAAAGCATGATGCAAATAATTTTGTGGTCTGATGAGACGAAAATTTAACTCTCTGGCCTGAATGCAAAGCGTGACGTCTGGTGGAAACAGAGCACAGCTCATCACCCACATAAGACCATCCCTACCATGAAGCATGTTGGTGGCAGCATCATGCTATGGGGATGCTTTTCAGTGGCATGGACTGGGAGACTTGTGAGGATAGAGGGAAAAATGAATGGAGCCAAATACAGGCAAATCCTTGAGGAGAACCTGCTTCAGAGTGCAAAAGACCTGAGACTGCAGCAAAGATTTACGTTCCAACAGGACAATGACTCCAAGCATACAGCCAAGGCAACACTGGAATGGCTTCAGAACAAGAACGTGAAAGTCCTTGAGTGGCCCAGCCAAAACCAAGACTTGAATCCCATTGAGAATCTGTGGAAAGGCTTGAATTGAAGATTGTTGTTCACAGATGCTCCCCATCCAACTTGACAGAGTTTGAGCAAATCCGCAATGAAGAATGAGAGAAAATCCCCAAATCTAGATGTGCAAAGCTGATACAGACATACCCAAGAAGACTCAAAGCTGTCATCGCTTTCAAGGTTTCTTCAACCAAGTATTGACTCAGGGGATTGACTACTTATTGACGCAAGATATTTCAGCTTTTCACTTTTAATAAATTTGTTTAATTTTCGAAAAAGATGTTTTCACTTTGTCATTATGGGGTATTTTGTGTAGATTGGTGACAATTTTTTTCATCCATTTTTAATTCAGGCAGTTATTCAACAAAATGTGAAAAATTCAAGGGGTGTGAAGACTTTCTGAAGGCAATGTACATTTATCTCTGAAATTAAGTGTCTGCATACAGGAAGCTTGACTCATTTTTGAGTCAGAGTCCATGGGACTGCCACGTTGGATGTTTCATCCTCGGTGCGTTGGCACAATAATTGCAAGCTGTGAAAGGTCTGGCAGTTAGCCTTGACTGGTGAGAACGTGGCTCATGATTGTATAAACTGGCAATCTGTGTTGTGATTGTTTCTGGTCTACTCAGTGTTCCCACCATCACTGCTTTATTGCATATCTTGGAATTACAAGGTTAGTTTGACATTGATTTGCATTACTTGTTTCAGGTGTAAAAATGCAAAAAAAATTGTTAGTTTTGCAAAAGTTAAACAAAAGTCTGTCGTTTTAATTGGAAGAGATGACAGATTTGCTGATTGTTCGGAGCGGTATTGGTAACACTGACAAACATGTACCTGAAGTGATTCCACAACTGTGCAAAGCATTTTGTGTGTTTTGAAGATGGAAGAAAATAGTGTTGGGGACATTCCATGATGACTCGTGTTTCTGGTCCCCAAGTGACCATCTCCATGTTTTAAAGAAATTAATTTTCTTAATCCACTATTATGACTGAAATATTCCAACAAAAAGAATCATACCCCACTGGTTTGATCACAATGGCTCCAGAAAAATACGGTTGCAGCGTTACACTGCCATTTTGGCATTTGTTATCCCCATGCTTCAAAAACAAAACAACAAGAAAATAGAGGTATACTGTAATCTGCTCCGTCTGTCTGTCTGTCTGTCTGTCCGGCTGTCTGTTAAGCTATCTCCTCTTAAACAGTTGTGCAGAAAATCACGAAACTTGTTACTTATGATCACCACATGACTCAAAGGTGCAAGAGCAGTGTCATTTTTGGCCCCGTCCCTGGGAAGTGGTGAAAAGGTCAAACACCGAAAAATGCAATGACAGGCACATTTTAAACATTTTAAATTAAATATTGTATCAGCAATCAACATTGGGGGAATGGGGAATGCATGAAATATGTAATGATTTTTTTGGTAATGCCCCAGAGAGGTAATGACTTCAGATTACAGGGATCAAAATGGAAGATTTCAAATAAAAAAAACTCAAAATTTGATATTGGGTCATTCCTGGTGGAGCTTTTTGCCGTCTTTCAACTTTGCTTTAGGTGGGAAGTGTGGGGATTTGCGCTGGCACGCCATCGACTTCGCTCTTGTGAGTCGAGTCTGTTTTGGGAGCCGCACATTTGAACCACTATTTCAGAGAGAATGTGACTCATTTCATTGCCGAGCAGCTGGTCATAAGGAAATACACGGCCTTGATGGTGGGGTATGATTTGCGGAGGGAGGGAAGGGGGAGGCGGATTCAATTATGATAGAAGTGCCTATCTTTTGAACTGTTGAGAAAACTAAAGAGGTTGTAGCAAGCCTCATTAGAATGGCATCAAATGATAAAGCTCATCAGTTTTACCCAAATATGTAGGCCATGTGTCTCCGTTAATTTCCGACGCATCATCAGATGAATCTGATGAATGTCAACCCAGCAAATGCATAGCTTGCATTTATGATGGAGGGTGGTTCATGTGAAACAAGGTTAAACCTTATGAGAAAAACTAAGATGTATTCATGTTCATGAAAAGATGAAATACTGTTCTTCCATGGCCAACCACCCCCCCCTCTCATTGTGGCCTGCCCCTCCAACAAAGTCGGAGACGGTGGACGTTAAAATGAGCTCTGTCTGACCAACCGATCTT
Organism: Eptatretus burgeri; assembly: GCF_056783735.1. Classification (NCBI taxonomy): domain Eukaryota; kingdom Metazoa; phylum Chordata; class Myxini; order Myxiniformes; family Myxinidae; genus Eptatretus; species Eptatretus burgeri. The sequence continues at coordinate 59,916,240 of NC_140970.1, read as the reverse complement.
CCGTCCATGACCGATCATCTGTCCACGTACTTTTTTGGATGCAATTTTTCAAAAACCTTTGAACATTTTGCTTTCATATTGCAGATATCTATTTCTCATGATATTATCTCAAGTCGATCTCATGACATCATCTCATTACCTGATTCGATCATGGCTGTGATTGGCTGAATTATGTTGCCATGGCAACCATCCAGTAACTTGGCTTTTGTACGCAATATTTCAAAAACCGTTCAATATTTAGCTTTAATATTACACAGATCTATTCCTCATACCATACAAAAGGCGAGTTGCGGGTGGGCTTGGGGGAGGGGCTGGAGTATCAGCTCCTTGTTATACTTTAGTTCACCATTGACGGAGTGTTGGTATGACCGAAGCAGTTTCCAAATAAGGAATTCACTCGGTGGTTTGATATTGCCTGCCACACTGAGCAGCCATGGGATCAAATCCACACTGACAAAGGCAATGCAACGAGGCATTTACCCATTCACCCACTGAGCCGCTCACCCCTACCAAACTACGTTCATAGAAATCGGTGTTGGGTGCCATTTCAGAATATCTTCCCTTGTATAAATACTCCCGAATTGCAAGTACGTTGAGCCTACCAGCACAGGATGTCTTCTACGAATTATGATCGTATCTAGACTTTGCTGCCAGCTTTCATCAAATGTTGCCACGTCATAGGTAGAAGCGTTTCGTGAATTGTCCTGTTCCAGTATTGTACTTCATATCAAGTAAAAGGTGCCTGACTGATGCAACTAATTACCTCTGCTATCAAAGGTGAAGGAGGTTATGTTTTTACTTTTGTTTATTACTTACGAAATCTAAAGATTTCGTAAGTATATTCATGACTTCCGTCCTCTGTTTGTGTGTTTGTTTGTGTGTGTGTTTGTTTGTAGGCACAATAACTCAAGAACGGAAGAAGCTACCAATGTCAAATTACACCACGTGATTCAGGAGGGCGATGGCTAGCGCTGATTAAATTTTGTTCAAAATCGGTCAAAGGTCAAGGTCACAGTGAGGTCCAACATCCAAAACATTCGATTTTTGATGGTTTGGTACAGAATCATCATAGAAACTTCTGGTTTGCTTCTCTACCTTCTCGAGAGACAGCTTTTATTTGACAAGGTCAGAGGTCAAGTTGACGATTTCGTAAGTACCAGTCTGTGACTGCTTGGTACTTACGAAATCTAAAGATTTCGTAAGTATATTGATGACTTCCGTCCTCTGTTTGTGTGTTTGTTTGTGTGTGTGTTTGTTTGTAGGCACGATAACTCAAGAACGGAAGAAGCTACCAATGTCAAATTACACCACGTGATTCAGGAGGGCGATGGCTAGCGCTGATTAAATTTTGGTCAAAATCGGTCAAAGGTCAAGGTCACAGTGAGGTCCAACATCCAAAACATTCGATTTTTGATGGTTTGGTACAGAATCATCGTAGAAACTTCTGGTTTGCTTCTCTACCTTCTCGAGAGACAGCTTTTATTTGACAAGGTCAGGGGTCAAGTTGACGATTTCGTAAGTACCAGTCTATGACTGCTTGTTACTTACGAAAAATAAAGATTTCGTAAGTATATTGATGCCTTCCGTTTCTGTTTGTAACTTACGAAATCTTTATATATTGATGCCTTCCGTTTCTGTTTGTTTGTTTGTTTGTTTGTTTGTTTGTTTGTAGGCATGATAAGTCGAGAACGGAAGAAGCTACCAATGTCAAATTACACCACGTGATTCAGGAGGGTTATGGCTAGCGCTGATTAAATTTTGGTCAAAATCGGTCAAAGGTCAAGGTCACAGTGAGGTCCAACATCCAAAACATTCGATTTTTGATGGTTTGATACAGAATCATCATAGAAACTTCTGGTTTGCTTCTCTACCTTCTCCAGAGACAGCTTTTATTTGACAAGGTCAGAGGTCAAGTTGACGATTTCGTAAGTACCAGTCTATGACTGCTTGTTACTTACGAAAACTAAAGATTTCGTAAGTATATTGATGCCTTCCGTTTCTGTTTGTAACTTACGAAATCTTTATATATTGATGCCTTCCGTTTCTGTTTGTTTGTTTGTTTGTTTGTAGGCACGATAAGTTGAGAACGGAAGAAGCTACCAATGTCAAATTACACCACATGATTCAGGAGGGTGATGGCTAGTGCTGATTAGATTTTGGTCAAAATCGGTCAAAGGTCAAGGTCACAGTGAGGTCAAACATAATTCCGTAAATTCACGTGGAGAAATGGAGTATTTATGCTTCGCTCGACGTTATGAGTTCGTTTTAACTTCAATTTTAATTTTGTCTTCGGTTTTTGCGATCGCTTAGGACGCTTAAAACTCGGTTGTCGAAATTCTGGTAAAAATCGGATGTTTTGGAGACGTTTTAAGATTGTGTAAAAATATTTCACTCGACGCGTCACGGGTCGTCCCATGATGCAGTGCGCTCGAGCAGACGCGTCGTTGAGTTACGTTAAGGTATAATATAATTGCGTGGAGAAATGGAGATTTTTGCTTCGGTCGACGTTACGATTTTTGATGGTTTGATACAGAATCATCGTAGAAACTTCTGGTTTGCGTCGCTACCTTCTCTGGAGACAGATTTTGTTAGACAAGGTCAGAGGTCAAGTTGACGATTTCGTAAGTACCAGTCTATGACTGCTTGTTTGTTTGTTTGTTTATTTGTTTGTTTGTAGGCACGATAACTCGAGAACGGAAGAAGCTACCAATGTCAAATTACACCACGTGATTCAGGAGGGTGATGGCTAGTGCTGATTAGATTTTGGTCAAAATTGGTCAAAGGTCAAGGTCACAGTGAGGTCAAATATAATTCCGTAAATTCATGTGTAGAAATGGAGTATTTTTGCTTCGCTCGACGTTACGAGTTCGTTTTAACTTCGATTTTTAATTTTTTCTTCGGTTTTTGCGATCGCTTAGGACGCTTAAAACTCGGTTGTCGAAATTCTGGTAAAAATCTGATGTTTTGGAGACGTTTTAAGATTATATAAAAAATATTTCACTCGACGCGTCACGGGTCGTACCATGATGCAGTGCGCTCGAGCAGACGCGTCATTGAGTTACGTTAAGGTATAATATAATTGCGTGGAGAAATGGAGATTTTTGCTTTGGTCGACGTTACGATTTTTGATGGTTTGATATAGAATCATCGTAGAAACTTCTGGTTTGCGTCGCTACCTTCTCGAGAGACAGCTTTTATTAGACAAAGTCAGAGGTCAAGTTGATGATTTCTTAAGTACCAGTCTATGACTGCTTGTTTGTTTGTGTACAGGATATCTCAAAAAGTTGTGGACGGATTCAGATGAAACTTGGTGGACACGTTGGGTGTGTGGCGGGGATGAATTGATTCGATTTTGGTGAAGATCCGAATCCGGATCTGGATACCGTCATTATTTAATTTTGAATGTAATTCTTCACCATTGAGAGATCGGACCAATGATGATATATAGCATGATATTTACCTTCGCATTCTGTGAAAGGTTATGTTTTGGTCGGCGTGTATTTATTTATTTATTTATTTATTTGTAATCTTGTGATTCAACTCAAAAAGTATTAAACCGAATTGCATGAAATTTGGTGGGATGGTTGGTTATTAGCCAGGAAGCATTCGATTAGATTTTAGGATCGTTCAGGTCAAAGGTCAAGGTCAAGGTCACGAAAAGGTCAAAATCGTCTTTTTACGATAACACGGTCAATTTTTATTCAATTTGCATGCAACTAACGCCAAAATGTTCAGAATTCAACGCCTCATCTTGTGATATGCAATATGACACAATGACGCCCATACTCTTGTTACCGGTTAGGGGTCAAAGGTCAGGGGGGTCACGACCTTGAAAAATATGCGGTTTATGTCATAACGCGGTCAATTCTTGTCCGCTTTACTTGAACCCAGCACCAAAATGTTCAGAATTTAATGCCCAATCTTGTGACACAATGACGTCATAACACATGTCACCGGTTGGGGTAAAATGTCGGGGGGTCACGCCCTTGAAAAATATGCGGTTTTCGGCATAACTCAGTCAATTCTTATTCGATTTGCATGAAACCAGCATCAAACGAGATTACCTTCTCTTGTTGAAACGTTGTATTCACCGAGCTTGCGAGTGAAGACTCGCCAAAACGACGTGAGTTGATTGTTGTTTAGTCCGTAGCCTCCAAAAGTCGGGGGGGGGGGTCATGACATTATAGATATGTGGTTTGTGTCATAAGACCATTCATATGAAACCAGTTCCCCACACTCATACCAAGAACAAAAAAAGTAGTGGCGGCGAAGGTATGCGCTCTATGAGTGCCCGTTCTAGTTCAAAAATGTATTGGGCCCGATATGTTCTCGTGGATCAGACATTACATGGCAGAGGTATGTGCTTTACTGAGTGCCCTTTCAGTTTCACGTGTCATGCTTTGTTACCAAATGATGTTGCAGAAGTACAAAGAATCCCCAGAAAAACTTGTTTCCATTTTCTGACCCATTGCACACATGGACAAATTAGTTGATTATTTCATGCTGAGCAAATTTGGTGTTCAATCTTTACAAAAACAATAATGACATGAGTGAGGAACTCAGACACAGACAGACAGACAGACAGACAGACATACAGACGGACAGATACACAGACACAGACGGACAGACGGACGGACGGACACACAGACAGACAGACATACAGACAGACACACAGACACACACACAGACACACACACAGACACACAAACACACACAGACAGACACACAGACAGACACACAGACACAGACACACAGACACACAGACACAGACACACAGACACAGACACACAGACACAGACACACAGACACAGACACACAGACACAGACACACAGACACAGACACACAGACACAGACTCAGACACACAGACTCAGACACACAGACTCAGACACACAGACTCAGACACACAGACTCAGACACACAGACTCAGACACACAGACTCAGACACACACACAGACACACACACAGACACACACACAGACACACACACAGACACACACACAGACACACACACAGACACACACACAGACACACACACAGACACACACACAGTCACACACCCACAGAGACACACAGACACAAACACACACACAGCGTCACACAGCGTCACACACAGACACACAGACACATACAGACACACAGACACAGACACACAGACACACAGACACACACACACACAGACACACACAGACACACAGACACAGACACACAGACACATACAGACACACAGACACAGACACACAGACACACAGACACACACACACACAGACACACAGACACACACAGACACAGACACACACAGACACAGACACACAGACACACACAGACACAGACACACAGACACACACAGACACAGACACACAGACACACACAGACACAGACACACACACACAGACACACACAGACAGACACACACAGACAGACAGACACAGTGACACACACCATACAAACATAGAGAACATATATCAAGAGATCATTGCATCTCCTCACTCAAGAATTGTTACAGCTTCCCCCCTCCCTGCACTGGCATCGTGCCATACATTTTTGACCAGATTTCTTGCAACCACATCTGTTCATCCAACCCCCTTTACAAGAACATGTGAGTAGGGTTGTGAAGCCTTTCACGAGTGGCTTCAGCATCATTAAGTTGGGCTGCAACTTGCTCTCAACTTCAATCCATCCAGAGGTGAGAGGGGATGGGAGATTTAGAGTGACCTCAATGGTTTATCTCCATTCCATTGTCTGGTAATGAGTCTGCTGTATATGCAGTTTTGCTGCATCCCTTGGAGGGGGCAAAAGGTCAGTTGCCCTACACTTTTCAAAAAGCACTACACGGAGGCCATCACAAGTCTCAGCAGCACCACTGCTGTACATCTTGCAGAGAAACTTCTCAGCCACTTCAATTGTGCTCTGGTGAAGATCACCTTCTCCGAGTATGCTCAAGTTAACATTTTTCTTTGTTTGTTGTTGTTGTCTTTCTTTGTCTTTCTCGCCCTATTGGTTCAAAAGTTATGAGAAATTTTAAAATGCTATTTTTTTTTTGGTGGCCATCTCCAGATCGACCATTTTGGATGTAAAAATGAGTTTGGAGAACTTGGCATCTGGGCTCATTGGACTTAGCAGGTGAAAATCCTTCAGAAAAAGTGGTTGCCACGTTTTGGCAAAGATTGCCTACGACTTGAATTTCTTGTAGACATGCCAGAGTAGGAACTAGTGTAAGGTAGGTTTAGAAAACTTTAACTTCATCATTGTGGAGTTGGGATAAGACCACTCAAGGAGTATCTGGTTGGCGTAACGTTTCAAAACGATGATCGGGCAGGTGCAATTTTTCTCATTTTTGTATTTTCTTCGTGTCTGAGTCATTTCTGAGATTCACATAAAGATGGGGACGTGAGACATTCTATCACAGCGAATATTCGACGTAAGTAATGTCAAACAGCCATGCCGAGATTTGATTTTAAACTTTAAAGGATATTTGAAATGGTGATTACCAATTGGCTGAAAATATATAACTGCCTGCAAATAAGATCTTTAGTTTTTGCTGCCTGCTCTCCAAAATTGTGGCATTCACGTAATGCCACCATAAAGGGAATAGTCTTGATTAAAAAAAAAAAAAAACGTGAGAAGCGCAACAATACAAGAAGAGGCGTTTTGTGAGGAAGCGTGTACAGAAGCTCTGCAATCCTGGCAGGGTGTATTGCATGCTTATGAGATGGTTAAAGAGCAGGTTGCGGGTCACCAAACATGGTCTGAAAATTTATCAATATGATTATATGTGCATTAAACAGTTCGATGCAAACTATTGTGGTTGCCTAACTATTGGGAAAATTAATCAAATTTAACTCTGAAGTTGATATTTCTCGAGGCTGTTGAAAAAAACAGCCGCGTGCCATATATGGATGGTGACGTCACGTTTTCCAAAACAAAGCGGACGCTCAATCGCTCATTGAAGAAGTGTCCAGTTCAACGGGTCGTTCTTTCACTTTTTTTGAGCTTGCAACTGTCTATATTATCCTTTTTTATTTTGAATTATTGTCGAACAAAGTCATTTGGATATTTGTGCATCATGCCTCGTATGTATGTCGTCATGTTTTGCGAAAATGGCTGGAAAACGGGTAATCGCTCCCACTGATTCCCGAAGGAATCAAACATTCGCCGGCAGTCGATAAGATTTGTTCAAACAAAACAGGTGAATTTTCTCCCAAAGAAAATGGGTAAAGAGGACCCTTTGGATAAACTTGTCATTTGTGGTGACCATTTCACAGCCGAGGATTACGAAGGCATAAAGACATCCGATCACCACTCTGTGAATATGAGTTGTTGGTTTGCAAGTTCTCCAGATACTGCTTTGTCACAGAATCAATTGTTGAGTTTAAGTGAGAAAAACCTTGAAATGTGTTCTTAAAGAGTACATGGAAAAACACATAAATAAACTTTCTGAAAAACACAAGCATGAAAAAATTTCTCAACAAATCAAATTATTGTTGATTAAATTACTTTTTTAACAGCATCAGCAAATTGGGCTCTTTCATTTCAATTGTTAAAAATTAATCAATTTTCCACTTTTTTTTTCTAAATTTGGTAGAATATTTCCCAATGAGGCTAAACATGTTTTGGTATTTATATGCTACAACAGTCTCTTGAAAGTTGGGGTTTGTTCTCACTGTTCACTTTTGCTGGGGTCAAGCTCAGCTGTCAGAAAGACTTCAACGCCAAGCCTACGGTGTGTCATATATTTGGGTCTATTATTGATTCATTCTATTTCTGACTCTTGAGTGACTTGAGGGTTAAAAATTATTATATCAAGTCACAGACGAATCAAACTTTACATTATTTTATGCATCGAACAAGAAAATGAAAATCTACAAACCAATCTGTCTGGTGGAGTCTGTCAGTGTGAACGGCCGGACAGTCAGTCCTGCCACTTGTGCACAAAATAGGCCGTTTTCTGGCACTTACAAGTGGCTCAAATTTATATGGCTCAGGGCCAGAAACTCCATAGTATAAATTCCCATCATCCTCCGACTTGTCCTCGGCAATATCAGAATGAAAACATTCAATTTCATCGCCGCTGAAATCACACTCTGATTCGCATCTCGCCATTGTTCACGTGCTGTGTCCGAATGTTCACGAAGAACGTGACGTCATAGCATCTTTGGTAAATTCCGGTCTGTTTTTCAATCATTGACAAAAGTTTTGACTCAAAAGTTAATTTTAGCATTTTTGAGTTTCAAATGTAAGAAAATAATTGCCCAACGATTATTAATGTGAGTACAACCTTCGAATCACGCGAAGTCATCAGCGACCCAAAACCTGCTCTTTAAAGTGTGCAAACTGCAGAAAAATATGGATCGATCACTTCAACACACTGAAATGTACAACAGATAACCAATTGTAAACTATCAGGTGGTGGATACTTTTATTTACTTTTGTCTGTTCAACAATAAAAATGAAATTGTTTTCAACCAAAATATCCTGTTGAATGAAGTCTCGGTGAGTTTGATAAAAATGGGGGAACATCTTCATTCTAAATTGAAACGCACTTGTGTGTAACATTGGAAAGCACATGTCCCTTAATGGCTGTACACCTACACCTATCCTGATCATTTATCCTACACCTATCCTCTGCCACCTGAGGTGGATGGAGGTTATGTTTTCACCTGGGCTGGTTTTCTCTCTCTGCCTGTCTGTCTGTATGTTTGTGAGCAGGATCTCTCAAAAAGTTATGACCAGATTTGTACTAAATTTGGCTGACAGGTTGGGTGTGTGACAAGAACCAACTGATTCACTTTTGGTGAAGGTCCGGTTACGGATACGATAATTTTCTTTTTTAAGTGATTCTTCAACATTGAGAGATGGAGCCAAAAACGAGATACATTACAGCATGATATTTCAAAAAGTTGTGGATGGGTTATGATAAATTTTAGTTGATGAGTTGGGTCGGTGACAAGAAAAGCTGATTTGATTTTCTTTAAGGTTCGGTTACAGATCCAGCCTATCGGTAGAATACAAAACGTAAACTGTTCAGCTTGGCGGAGGTATGCGCTCGACCGAGTGCTGTTCTAGTTAACCTCTGCCATCGAAGAACGGAGGTTACTGTTTTCACCCCTTTCTGTTTGTTTGTTTGTTTGTGAACAGTATTACAGAAAAACTCCCCGAAGGATTTCGACGAAACTTGGTGGGGGGATTATATATGGTCCAAGGATCATGCCATTAGATTTTGGACAGTCAAAAATCCAATATGGCCGCTATAGCGGCCATTTTGAAAAAAATATTAGAATTTTTTATTTTTGCATTTCTACATGTTTTAAGTGATTTCCAACCCCCCCCCCAAAAAAGAAAAATTGTTCGAGAAAAAAAATTTTTGCAACATTTTTTTCAACGAAATTTCGATTTTTTTTTTTTTTTTTTTTTTTTTGCATTTCTACATGTTATAAGTGATTTCCAACAAAAAAACATGCCAAAATTATAATTGCGGCTGATTTTGGAACTTCAGGTGGATATACCCACGTAAAATCAATTTCTGTCTCAAGGAATCTAGTTATGACGAATGAATTGAGTATGTAAAAGTTAAAAGTAAAAGGGAAAGTTGCAAACTATAACTCTGTGAGCACTGTTGACATCAAATTGAATGAATAGGATATTAGGTTCACTTGAGTGACCTAGCAGTATTGGCTGCGGAAGTTTTGCACTCTACCGAGTGCTCCCCCTCTAGTTTGTTTCTGTTATTAAAGTGTGCCACACCAATGCGTTTAATGCATATGTGTTGCAAGGGGGTACCTTTTTTTTTTCTTTTCTTTTTTTGGAAGATTTTCTTTCAGTCATGTCATCTTGCTCTCAAATTTCCTGCCTGTGAAAGTCTTGCTTAACTTTGAGCATTCCTCTTATTTAATAATCACAGGTATTGATAAAAATGTAATGATACGAGTTCCTTTAAAAGGAATTCCAACACAGTAGGCCACAAGACCCCTCAAAGCCTGTACTTATATTGCCAATCTATGCGGGGTTTTTTGTCCGAGCTCTATCCTTTATAAACGTTGAGAGTCTCGCAAGGAAGCAGCATGCACCATGTTTTTTAAATCTTTGGTGTGACTCAGCCAGGGTTCGAACCGCCTACCTCCCAGACTTGTAGTGGGTATTTAACCATTCTTCCACTGAGTCATTATCCCCACGCTTTTTGAAAAAAAATCAGCTCCATCTGTCTCTGTCTGTCCGTTCGTCATGCTGTCTCCTCCTAAACGGTTTGGCAGAAATTCACCAAACTTAGTTTTGATCACCATATGGAAAGAAGGTGCAAGAGCGGTATTATTGTTGGCCTCACCCCCTGGGGTGAGATCAAAAGGTCAAATACCAAAAAAAATTCAATTGCAGGCACATTTTGAAATATTTTTTTAATGAAATTAACACTGGGAGACGCATGAAATATGTAATAATTGTTTTGCATTTGACCCCTGGTTTATGTCCCAGGGGGTGGGTGTGGTCCTCGTGTCACCGGGATCAAAAGCGGGAAAAAAATTAACTCAAAATTTGATATTGTGTCATTCCTGCTGCAACTGTATTCCATCTTTTCAACTTTGATTTTGATGGGAAGCGTGGGGATTTGCGATGGCTTGCCATCAAGTCCTCTCTCGTTATCATTTTTCTTTGTTTTTTATTTTCATTTTCCACTTCCGTTTATTTGAAACCCAAAGGCCTTTATTGGTTGTTTTCCTTGAGAGATGATTGGCCAAGATCGAAAGATGTATGGTAAGCATCAGGTGGTGACATTTATCTGATCCGTCTCCTTGTCGTTCCTTCCAGTTGGCTCTGTATGTCCTGTCGTTCCTGGAACCTCGTGATCTTCTGAGGGCTGCACAAACCTGCCGTTACTGGCGCGTCCTGGCTGAGGATAACCTTCTGTGGAGAGAGAAGTGCAGGGAGGAAGGTGTGAATGCTTTATTTATTTATCTGTCTATCAATCTATCTCTCTGTTTACCTATCTTTTTATATTTTCTTTTATTGCCTTTGCCTCACATTTCTATATGCACCTCAGGCAAAATGGTCGCTCCGGCACTTGTCAGAGATCTGTAGAGCAATTGGTGATATAAATTGTGTCATTATCGAGATCTGATTTTTGTTGTAGACATGATCGAGGCTCATGCAAGAGCTAGAGCAGAATGGAAAGGAACAAGAGAGGGGGAAAATACCAACAGCAGAGTAGAAGAAAGAGAGAGTGAGATCAAGGTGAGTGGGGAGAAGGACATCGGGTGAACAAGCTGCCCACAAGCTGAATGAAACACAGCAAGAAGAGGAAGGGGAAAGTGGAGATGAAACGAAAAAGGAACAAACAAACCAACTATCAAATGGACAGAGGTGAGGGGGGGGGGATCACAATAACCATGAAAAAGGGAGATCTTGGGAATGTGGTCATTTAGGGGAGAAGAGATCATGGATATGGATGGGAGATGACCTGAGGTAGTGGTGAACAGCTGTGCTGAAGCCTTGGAGGGAAGAATGGAAGTGGACAGACTGGGGAAGTTGGTTCCACAGATGAGAGAAAAGAGGAACAAATCAGTGGAGGTGAGCAGTGAGCCTTGATTTTGGGACTTTAACAAGCAGAAAGTTACTGCAAGACTGTGCTCGCCCTGCAAAAACCTGGGAGGGACAGAGTCAACAAAGGGCAGAGGGTGCAAGACTAAAAAGGAGGCGGTAGAATACAGAGAAGCCACCAACCTGTCTGAGATGTCAGAGTGACAGGCTGAGACATTCAGCTTCATCATGGGAGATCCCAATAGTTTGAGGGCCTTCCTTTCCACGGCATCATGAAGAGCAAAGTGTGAGGCAGGAGAGCCAGCCGAAAGGGGAGAGCAGTTCTCCATCAAGCTGGGAATGAAGGACTTGCAGGTGATCAAAGGTTCTGATTGGCCAAGGAAAGACCTTGCATGAAGGATGCTCATCCAGCGGCTGGCTTTCTAAGCCATCTTAGAAATAGGGTCTGCCCAGGAAAGATCATGGCTGATTCCATTCCATTCCATTGGGACCATTCTCTGTACAGAGTGTCGGTGCGACTGAAGCTGTCTCCTTGGCTATGGAGCACAATCCTGGATGGGTTACTCCTATGCAGGATACTCGAATGGCTCAATCATCCCAGCAAGCTGGTACTCATTTTGCCGACCTCGGAAGGATGACAGGCTGAGTCAACTCCACATAGTATTAATTAAATAGATGAGCAGGATTTGAACTCAGGACCCTCGGATTCCAAGCCCACCACCCTAACCATTAAGCCAACACCAGGCATATGGCTGATGTTGAGGCCCAAACATTTGAGTGACATAACCTCTTCAAGTGGTTTGTTTCGGAAGTCGATGGGAGGGTTTGCCAGAAGGTCTGTTCAGAGAGACAGGGTGAGTGTGTGAGATTTGTCCAGTTTTGAAAGACATTCTAAGTATTGAATCAACTCCTGATTATATCAAGGTCTGCAGAGAGGGAAGAGGCTGCTGCATGCCTTTTCTGAAGGGTGAGAAATGATAAAACAGAGGGTGGAATCATCAACAAAGAGGTAAGCTGGATTTTCCAGGGAATCAGAAAGATGATTAATGAAGATGAGGAACAAGACTGGGCCCAAGACACTGCCTTGGGAAACTGCAGCTATGACATGGAGTGGAAATGAGAGGATCGAGTTAAAAACTACACCCTGACTCCGAGAGTTGAGGAAGTCAGTGATCCATGACAGATGACTTTGGATGCCTAAAGCAGAGATTTTAGGGAGATTAAGGTTGGGTGCCAGACTGTATCAAATGCTCAAGATATTTAGAGTTGATGGTCATGATATTTGTTGCAATTATCACGTAATCTAATCTTGTCGCTCTTCCTGTTTCTCAGTTCTTTCTTGGATTTGCCAAATTCTCCAGCTGATGTGTTCCATATTTTGTGAACACTGTAGAATGAAAAACTTTTCTTTTCTTTTTTAACTATTTGAGGAAAAATAATGCTTTTCGTATTAATTTAATTGTGATAAGCAGTGCTGGAGATATTTCAACTGTGAAGAAAAGGGATAAAAGTAAACGCCGATGGGAATGCCACTACCTCCATCA
>NC_140970.1:59878168-59890668 GCF_056783735.1 Eptatretus burgeri | reverse complement strand
TAATCCGAGGAGTGTGAAATGCCATATAGCCAATATGACATTACAGTCATGCGCCACTTAACGACGGGGTTACGTTCTGAGAAACGCATCGTTAAGCGACGTCGTCGTTGTGCGAACCTTTTCGTTTTTTTTTTGTTTTTTTTGTTTTCGTTTTCGAACATCGGACTTGCACAAACCTCGACACCCAGGCTATATGGTGTAGCCTATTGCTCCTCGGATACAAACCTGCACAGCATGTTACTGTACTGAATACTGTTGGCAATTGTAACACACATCCAAGAGAGACGGAAGACACGTTAGTTTTACCTTTGTGCAGTTCATGATGGCCATCGGTGTTGTTTGCAGCAGCTTACAATCTCCTCTCGCATCGATTCGAGAAAGGTGAATAAATAGTGTTTGGATTTTATAAATACGTAATCATTGCATCGATGTTATAATTTACAAATGAAGAAACGAGCACCTGTCAATTGTGATATATATTTTCGGAACAGTGCGATTGTTTTAACAACATAAAAAGCTTCACTAAAAACAAATTTGAGTTTCAATTTCGACTGTAACAACAACGATTTATTCGCGGAATTCTTCAATTCAGTGTTAATTTACTTGCTTGAAGGTAAACGTGCAAACATTGGTTCAGTTTGAAAGCCGATTTCCTTGAATCCCGATTTCGCACGACCCTGCTTTTTTCGCGATGACATTTTATGGACCTCAACGATCACATTGTAACAGGGCCACACTGTCGTTTATTATGATTATGAAGTATTATGTACTGTACAAGGTACATAATTGTATGTGCTATTTTTATACGACTGGCAGCGCTATGTCGGCTGCATCACTCAGCGATAGGAATTTTTCAGCCACATTTTTTTTTTCATTTTTTTTTTTTTCAGAGCTGGCAGATCCGTCGTATATGCGATCCGTCGTTGCCCGGAATGTCGTTAAGCGGCGCATGACTGTATATTGTTCCTGGAATGTTCCAGAGGAAGTTTTGCACCAAAGCTCATAGTCCTTGACCTTTGACCTTTAAAGGCCACAAAGGTCAAATTTTCAAAGTTGTGGGAATCGAACCGGGTTTTCGACCTTCTTCGACGAACTAACTCCAATAAGCTATTGCACTTATCCTGTTTCCTTATTTTAATGTGCACAACATTGTTTTGTGACCTTTAAAGGTTATGCAAAGGTCAAATTTTGAAAGTTGTTGAACGAAACCGGGTTTTCGACATTTTGCAGCTAATAACCTGTCACCCGTACCACAACATGTTCATCATTTTTATAACTTGGTCAAAATTATCACATTGTCTCATCCTTGACTTCTGAAACAATCTACATCGTCAAATACCGCTCGTGAACCATTGTCGTCTTCAGACTTGTTTCAATTGAATTTCATATTTTTGACATTGCAGAACATGAATTGGAACGCGAATCGGAACACAAACTTGCTGTTTCATAGTACGTTGACTCTAAATTTGGCAAATTGGTCGGAATCTGGTCCCGGGCATGCATGTGCACAGAGGAGTGAGGTCATTTGTTTTTTTAGTCTGTCTGGCAGTCTGGCAGTGAAACAAAATTGAAAATCATTCCAAACAGGAAACTTGCTGTTTTTAGGGACATCATAAAGGACACAAACAACGACAAATTAATTTAACATGTCAAATAAGGTGGTGTAAAATGGGGTCCATCAGCAGTGGTAAATTTCCAATTCAATGTTTTTTTGTTTTTTTTCTTCTGCAGCCTTTAAAACTTTTATTATATTTTATTAAATTATATACTTGAACACAGAAGAAAATAAATCACCTTGTTTACTCTTTCAAAAACCTCCAGTTTAGTAATACTTGGACAAAATTTTACCCCATCTCAACCGATCAAATTTGCCGCATGCTCTGAGGGCAGAGTTGGCAGAAGGTTCAGCTCTGGACTGCTCCGTTTGACCCATTTGATTTGAATTAAAATTGCCCTCACACCTGCAATTCAAAGTTCATGAACAAAGCTAATAATGTAGACCGTGATCAGAAACGCAAATCAAGAGCTGAAAACACCCTTCCCATGTCCTTTTTCTCAAGACTGCTTGGGTTAAAGTGTTCTATAAACTATCCATTTGTTGTTGTCATTGTGAGCTGTCAGGAGAGATTAGAGGTATGCACACTTTCCTCTGAGCTATCTTGCCTGGGTTCACATCTCATCCAGGCTATAAATTGTCACCCTGGGTTTTCACATGCAAGGCAATGCATCAGTGTGTACACCGTCCATCAGATAGACGTCAAGCCAGATGACACATTCTGCCATCACTGGTTGGTAGATGTTAATGATCCTACGTTGTCCTTCATGAAAATAAGTCGAGTTATCACTGGCACCCTTAACAAGTTACAAATTCATGCCTAAACTTGTAGGTAGTAAATGGTCTGACACTTTGATATCCCTTGTTGCCAAGTCACATTTCTTGCTATCTTAGTGTGGTTGTTGTCTGGGCATATGTTGCCAACACTTAAACAAATAATGTTCCATGGCAGTTCACACATTGCATTTAAATGGCAGTTTTTTGACAATGAAGAGCAATTGTGACGATAATCAGTTTATTGTCATATAGTCTATACGTGTGTGTGTGTGTGTGTGTGTGTGTGTGTGTGTGTGTGTGTGTGTGTGTGTGTGTGTGTGTGTGTGTGTGTGTGTGTGTGTGTGTGTGTGTGTGTGTGTGAGTGAGTGTGTCAGTGAGTCTCCTCCATAACTCCAAAACCATAAAACCTATCAGCCTAAAACTCTGCATGCAAACTAAGAAAACTCCAAGGAAGTGCAGGAGTGAAAATTGGGTGTTTGGGTGAATTAAAACACACCTTTTGAAGATAATTAACGGCCTTTTTAAATTATATCCTTCATCAGGCACATCCTCAGTCACCACTGTCCATGGGATCTTAAGGTGTCTCCTGGGTAACCTCGCTGGGGTCTGAAGCTGCCATGTTTTTGGCCTGCTCAACCTTGCCCTGACTTTGAACAGGCCGTAACGATTTCTTAACGATAAAGGTTTTTTTTTCACTTTCCTCACTCATATTTTCAATGCCTGTTCATCAAGGCTACGAACCTCTGAGTACATTGCAATGCTTATAAACGCCCGGAGACGTCAGCGTTCGATGCTTTATTTCATTTCCGCACATGAGATCTCCGCGAGAATCTCTAAAACTAAGCAGAATTACAAAATGTATACTCCAGAATCGAACTTACAAGCAGTAAGTGTGTGTGACTGTGTGACATTCGCATGCCAAGGGAGCCGTTTCTTATCAACCGTTTTGCTGGAGTGCTTAAGCCACTTGGCGAGCTTGCTCCAATATTCGCAGTCATTGAATACTGTATATCGATTGACTTGAACAAAGTTCAGTGTTCAATCGCCTGCATTGGCCATGTGTTGTACTGTGGTGCAACAGGAGGTGGCTGGCTCGCTGAAAATATCACCACACGACAGCGGAAAACCAAGAAGTACGCATGCTCACTCTGTGTAGCCTGGATTTGAATCCTGACACAGCTATAAACTGTCATCTCGTTGTTTCACAGGCAGAGTGATTCATCAATGTGTGTGTCGTTTCTCGGATGGAAAATAAACTGGGCATAACATCTGCCAGAGTCCCTCACCCCTCTCCCTCCCAACGCTACATCCTCTCTACCACCTCTCCCCCTCTTTTCCATCATTGACCCCCCCTCTCTCTCTCTCTCCCCCCCCCTTCCACCCTCTATCTCTCTCTTTCAATCCTACCCTGGCTCCCCAACCCTCTCCCTCTGTGGGGCTAGCATGTACGAATCAGATTTGGAGTGGGGTGCAAACGCGCTGCATGTATGAGCATGCATGCATGCACACAAACCTTTGCCAGAAAGATAACATGGGTTTTAAATGCTCCCACCCTAGATGTGTGTGTATGTATATGTATATATTGTTACGAATTTCGGTCCGCCCGGCGTGCGATCGGTCACGTCACTCAAATCGCGACCGCGTCGCCCACCGGAACGGACAATTCAGTCGTGACCCTCCTTGGAACTACTGCCAGGAGCTAGTCACGGGTGGGTCTTTCGACCCCACCACAATCGTGCCAATCGGCCACCCGTGCAGGATAGGGTTGTTCGCAAAACTCGACCTACCTAAGTACCTGCACGGGTAGTTAACCGAGCGATCGTACCTCGCTGCTGGCAGGCCGAGGACACAAACCACTTTAGCGGTCCGTTTTGTGCTTCAGTGATAACCGAGCGGTGTTATCGCCGGCCCCGATGGACGTGATTATTTACCGGGTGCTTTTTTTTTTTTTTTTTTTGTATACCTTGGTCGAGGCTCGTATGAGAGCTAACACACAACTCACAGCAAGGAGGCATGAAACAAGAGGGGCGGGAGTGGAAGGGACAAAACATTGGGGAACAGACACAGGTGAACTGTGGAAGGGAGAGGGATGGGGATGGGACGGGGAACATGGCGAGGAGAAGATGGACATTACAGGGACTTTCAGGAAGGAAAGCAGGAGAATTGAAGGAAGTGGGCTTGGGTGGATTATCGGGGGTAGAAAAGATCGAGGATTTGGATGGGGGAAGATAAGAGGTGGTGGTGAACAGCTGTTTTGAAAGCCTTGGAGGGAAGAATGGGAAAGAATAGAGTGAGGAAGTTTATTCCAAAGGCGGGAAAAAAGAGGAATGAAAGAGTGAAGATGAGCAGTGATTCGTGATTTTGGTAGTTTTACCAGAAGGGGGTTGTTGGCGGACCTTGAGCGCCCTGTGGAAATGTGGTTGGGACAAATCGCAGAGAGAGCAGGGGGGCAAGGCTGGAGAGGAGTCGGTAGAAGACAGAAAGACCACCGACCAACCTGCGGTGATTGAGTGAGAGGCCCAAAGACTCAGCTTCATTGCGGGAGATGCCAATGATCTTAAAAGCCCTGGTTTCGACAGCGTAAAGTCGAGAAAGGTGGGAGGCAGGAGCACCAGCCCAGAGGGGAGAGCAGTACTCCATCAGGCTACGGACAAAAGCTTTGTAAGTGGTCAGGAGCTCAAGAGGGCCGAGGAAGGACTTTGCACGACGGAGGATTCCCAGTCGGCGACTGGCTTTTGAGGCAAGGTTGGAAATGTGACTTTCCCAGGAAAGGTCATGGCAGATAGTGAGACCCAGAAGCTTGAAAGAAAAGACTTCTTCCAGAGGATTGTTGAGAAAGTGGATGGGGGGGTTTTGTAAACGGTCCTTTCGAAGAGACATAGTGAGACGATAAGGGGGTAGACGATATGAAGAGACATAGTGCTTACACCCTTCGACCAATTCCTCCCGTGATGCAAGATGGAACTTTCAAACAAGGGAAAGGACACAACGAAACGGGGAACAGTTCAACAAGCACATTTATTGCACACTCAGACAAGCACGTATTTTACAGCCATACAGTAATTCAGGCACATATACAGTCAAGCAATGAAAGCAAGAATTACAACCGAATAAAGTCTTTATTTCACACGATTACTGAAACAGTCTTACTTACAGGACGGCGCCACCACATGCATTTACACAAAAGCAAAGGAAAAAGCCACCCTCAAAGGCAAGGGTGGCAGACAGGTTCGTGCACTAAATGCGCGTGGAACCTGGATGAGCGGCCAGGTCCACGAGACTGAAGGGTCTAACCCGCGCCCTCGTGGCGCGATGGCGGCAAGCCGCGATGTCAGCGTAGCTGTGCCTGGCTTCATGCCCCTGGCATAGCCGGTGAGCTCTCTCCGTTGATCGGCCCCCGTCTGACTTTCCCGTCTGCTTCGAGCTCCGTCCGGTACTCCACCGACTCCAGACTGCCACTCTCCAGACCCGACTTGACTGCCACCGCTCCAGACCCGACTTGACTGCCGACTCACTGCTCTGCCGACACACACTGCTACTGCCACACTCTGCCGCTCCCACTTGACTGCCGACTCACTGCCACACTGCTGCTGCCACTCCACTGCTCCCACTTGACTGCCGATGCACTGCTGCTGCCACTCCACTGCTCCCACTTGACTGCCGCAAGCTGCGCCGTGCTCGCGCTTATATAGGCCGAGGGAGGAGCGTATATGCAAATTTGTGGATCACAGCGGGTTCGGAGGCGGGTCTATACCACCTAATGCTCAGCCATTGGATGGAAGAAAAGTGGGCGTGAATCATTCTTGATCCGCTTTTGGAGGAGAAAGGAACCCATTCACACCCCATGGCATGACGTTTGGTAGAAAGGCGGAGGTGGTGGGAGTTTGCTGTGGTGGTTTGGGAAGGGTGTTGATGGTGGCAATTTGGTTGCTGGCGGGCGTCGTTTGAGAATGGCGGTGAAGCGATGTTTGCGGGGTGGAGTTGTGGTGTTAAAGAGGCGAAGGTGGTGGTGTTTGAGTTGAAGTTGTTTGGGAATGATGTTGGTGGTGGCTATTTGGTTGTTGGGGGATGATTGGTCCAAAATAATGACAGAGAAACGAAAAACGGCTAACTCAAAGGATCGCAGCCAGGTGAACATGGAAATTCCCTCTAAACAACGGTGGGGAAATCTAACTACACAATTACTTATCGTCATAACTGATCTAAGGTCCTTTATGGTGGATTGCGAATTTCCACAGCCGCAACAATATATATGTATGTATATATATGTATATGTATATCTTTATATTGTTACAAATTTCCACTCCCGCCAGCGTGCGGACAGCCGCTTTTAGCCAAATCGCGGCCGTACGCCCACCGGACGGACAATTCAGTCGCGACTTTCTGGAACAACGCCGAAAACCAGTCACGGTTGTGCTCCGAGCACACCACAACCTTGTCCGCACTCTACCCGCGCTACAGGGTCCGATCGCCAAATAATCGATTTACCTAATTTAATTATTCGCGCGGGTAGATTACCGAGAGATTGTACGTCAGTGAGGCCTGCTTGGACACGAGCCGTTTAAGCAGCTCGCTCCGTTTTGGGATAACCGAGCGGGGTATTATCGCGAGACCTCGCTGGACCCAATTCTATTATCAGCTATCAAAAAGCCCGCTATTATTCCGAAATGCAATCGGGCAGCTCAATTAAGGGAAAATGACAAGACGAACAGGTTACATTTAAAGAAGCACATTTATTCACAATGCACACGGAAACAGGGATGCACGTATGCAGGTATGCAATCAATACAAAACAAATGCAATTCAAAGGAGCTAATACCGTCTATCTATTATGTACAGTCACTTATACAGTTTTACTTGACGGACTTGGCGCCACAACTTTCATTCAAAGAAAAGCAAGGAAAAACCCCCTCAAAGACAAGGGGGTAGACTGGACCTCTCGGGGTCTTTATAATGTGGAAGTTGGCGGACCAAAGGAACTCCACGAGACCGCGCAGGTTACCTTCCCCTGGTGGTGATTCGCTGGGGCGTCCCACGATGTCCCGTCCCCACGGCAGCTAGCGTAGCCGCGGTTAGGCCCAGGCCTCGCCAAGCGGCCGGGTGATTCGGGCCCCAGCCGGCAACGCCTGAGAGGAACGAACGGGTCTTTGCTCTCTTAGAGTTGATGCTCTGTAAGAACCTGTCCGTCCCTCAGCGATGCTCGGACTGTCCCGAAGTGCGATCACCTCGGACCGTCTGGCGCTGGCTGGCGAGCTCTCTCCGGCTCTCTCCGCATTCTACACACGAACGCGCAGCTCCGTGCGGCACAGCAGGCTTAGCCGCGCTCCCAGTTCGCGCCTCCTCCACTCTCCTCAGCTTCTCCAGCTACTGCAGGCTTCAGGCTCCAGACTTCCATGCGGCTTCTCGACCTCTCCAGACTGACTGCGTTTGGCGTTCCGCTCGCCCTTTTATAGGGCCCGAGAGACGCAATTTTGACCTCTGCTCTCCGACCTTCGACCCCCCCGCTGGCTCCGCCCCTTTCTCTCTTTTGATCCGAATCTCGGACGATGCCTACACAGAGCGGACGTGCACGAGATTAGCGACCCTGCGCGGCGAGCAGACGTGCTCGAAATCACCGACTTGCACGGCAAAGAAACCCCCGCGTCTGCCTGCAGCGATGCCGTTCGATGCGGACTCGCCATGGCTGGCGCCAAGATGGCATCGTTTCGGAGATGAAGGTGAGGCGATGTTGTTCGTGTTGATTGATCGGGGGAGATGTGGTTTTAGGAGTGGTGTGGAGATGTCGTTGTTGTGAAGGTAGTGTGGAGAGGGTGGTTGGTGGTTGGCGTTGTGGAGGAGGTGGTTGGTGTGGTGGAGGTGGTTGGTGGTTGTCGTGGTGGAGAAGGTGGTTGGCGTTGCGGAGAAGGTGGTTGGTGGTTGGCGTTGCAGAGTAGGTGGTTGATGGTTGGCGTTGTGGTTGGTCCAAAATAACGATAGTAAAAGAAAAACGGCTACCTCAAAGATCACAGCCCGGGTGACACAAATAATTCCATTAGACAACGGTGGGGAAATCTATCTGAACACGGACTTGTCGGCATAACTGATCTAAGGACCTATATGGTGCTCTGCGAATTTCCACAGCTGTAACAATATATAGAAAATACATGTAAATGTTATATATATATATATATATATATATATATATATATATATATATATATATATATATGTATATATATATATATATGTATATATATATATGTGTATATATATATATATATATATATATATATATATATATATATATATATATATATATATATATATATATATATATATATATATATATATATATATATACACACACTGTATATTTCCTGTATTAATGTATGTATGTATATATGTGTGTATATCTATTTGTATCTAATCAATTAGTCCTTGTCACAAACCCAACCTCTCCACCAAATTTCATCCAAATCCATCCAACTTTTTGAGATATCCTCCTTACAAACAGACAGACAGCTGAAAACGTTACCTCCGCCCACCAATGGTGGACGGAGGTAATAACTATATAGATGTCTTGTTTTCGGACCTGTCCCCTTGGAGTTTTTCATAAGGTCTATCACGTGGACATCTATTTGACATGTGTTTGAATTTTTAGAGGTCCCTCGAGGTGTTCTGTTTAAAATTGGGAGAAATCTGGGGAAAAAATTGACGCTTTTTTTTAATGTGGGGAAAAATGAACAGGTCCCTGCTGCTGGTTTGTGAGATGCATGAATACTATATTTGAAAGCTTCCCGGCCAGAGGGACAGGGGTTCAGAGCTGTCGCCTTGGCTTTTCGCTGTCTTTTTCCCCGGATTTATTTTGATATCATGTGGAACACCTCGAAGGACCTCTACACACCTCAAAAGGACCTTGAGCAATGCAATGCATGCATACTATATGGGACCCCTTTGAAAGGTCTTTTTGGCTGTGTAGAAAGGAGGAGGGGGGTGGGAAGAAAAGGGGAAGTCGAGGGAAGTGTTTGAGAGAGGTGGGGAGAGGAGAGCGGAGAGGGGGTGGTGGGGCGGGGGGGGTGGGTGGGAAAGAAAGAGTGCAGTTTAACTACTTTGATAGCCTTTGAAATGCTCTATAGAACCCCTTCAAAAGCTCTTCCCAGCCGTGGGGGGCCGGGGGGCGGGGTTGCGCGTGGGGAGGGGGAAGAGAGGGAAGTGGTGGGGGATGTAGAGAGAGTGGGTGGAGAGGGGGAGAGTAGAGCAGAGAGTGGGGTTGAAGGGTGAGGGAGGGGAAAGGTGGGGGGGGAGTAGAGCAGAGTGGGGTTGAAGGGTGAGGGAGGGGAAAGGGGGTGGGGGGAGAGCTGAGGTCTTAAAATCACATTTTTCATGATGTGGAATTTCCATGGGTCCCTGCCAGTATACAATATATATATATATATATATATATATATATATATATATATATATATATATATATATATATATATATATATATATATATATATATATATATGTATATATATATATATATATATATATATATATATATATATATATATATATAATCGGTGATTGATGTCTTTCTGTCCCACCCTGAAAAATGCAGACAATCTTTGGAGAGAGAGAAAAAATTAAGTAAAAGCTGCTTCAAATTAATCCAAGCCTCTGGGGAAATTATAATTTCAATCAGACAAAAAAATATGTAACCTGTGCAGTGTATCGGTAACAGACCACTGCCTCTATCACTCCCGAAAAAAATGTATTTGCTGTGAAAAAATATGTATACCCTCCCATTTTTGTGCTTTTTCAACCAGCTGAAGAATAAAACGCTTCCTTTTTCTTTTTTCTGAAAATGGCAAATGATTTAACTTTGCATTTTTGAATTATCGTGTTTTTTTGATATGTCCGTGATTTATCGTGGTATTTTACCACATGCTTCTGCTAGTCCTTCGTTATTAGGCACTTTTTTATTATTAATTTATATTATTAATTATTTATATTATATATTTCGTCATATATTTATATTATATTAATAATTATATTATTAATTTATTATTTATCCTTCGTTATTAGCCAAGCATTTAAACAAGCTTGGAGTTTCTTCTTTGAGGATAGTCTAATTGGCATTCTCCTCCTAATATACACGAAGATGGTAAAAATCGTATGTATCATTTAAGATTTTGTAAAAAATAAATATTTTGCCAAGTATCGAGGCTCAAGAAAGAGTTAAACCTCTCCAATTAAAGTCTGTCTGCATCTGGAAATAATAAAAAAATTTCTTTCTCCTGCCTGTTTCATGTAAGTTGGCAGCTTCCCCCAAACTTGTGTGTTGTCGGTGTGCTTGTCATCGCTGAAATGTATTGTGTGACATGGTCGGAACATAGTTTGATCAAAATGGGGATAATTACCCCCTTCCTATGCCTGCTTTTCATCGTAACATTATTTTTCGAATGCACAAACTGCTTGATATTTGTGCCGAGCTTTGTCAGTGAAATTGGACCCACGAAATGATGCACTACAAGATCAAATCTGCAAAATAGTTGTGTTCCTTCGGCACAGATTCATTTTTGCATACCAGAAACCATAACCCAAGATGCCAGTGGCAAAACAGTTGCACATTGCCTGGCAGAAACCATTTCATTCTTTGCTGTGTGCTTCTTTTGTGTCTTGTTCTGGTTCATGTTGAACCAGGAGAAACATGACATGTTCTACATGGATATTCAGTAGATTAAGAAAAATAGGTGTAATGCTGGTTTCATGGAAAGAAAGAAAGGAAGGAAGAAGAAAAAGAAAAGCCCACAGACCCATTTGTGAGAGCAATTTAAAGTATCCATGAAACTTTAAAGGACAGGTGTTCGGCCTGGTGTTGGCTTAGCAGTTAGGGTGGTGCCTTGGGATCTTCGGGTCCTGAGTTCAAGCCCTGTTGTCTGCCAGGGGGTTGATTCAGCCTGTCATCCTTCCGAGGTCGGCGGAATGAGTACCAGTGTATTGGTGATTGGGGCACTGCATCAGCGGCATGTCCGTGCCCATAATTAATGATGCAACCTGCAGCCAAAAGGCTGCACACGAGGGGAAGGGGTATTGACATTTATTAATATCTGGTATTGGTGTGGTGCAAGCATGATGGGCCAAATGGCCTCCTCCTGCGCATAATTTCCTTGTAATCCTTGTAAAGAAGTAAGATGTCGCTTATTTATTTATTGGGTCGCCGAAATAGGTGACCCTTATTGTCAGTAATTCTGTCTGTTTGGATGTTTGTTCGTTTGTCATCAGCATAATTGGTCGTAAACGTGGGCGGATTTTGACCAAACTCGGGTGGTAGGTACATCTTATGACCTTGTGCTTTGGAAATTGTGATGGTTGCTAGGGACGCTTTGGTTCCCTCGCAACAAACGAAAAACCTTCAAAATCGGTACCGTTCACGCGAAATCAATTCCGAAAGCCATTATCCCACGTAGGGTTATGAAATTTGGCACGAATGATCAATAGGTGATGCTCTATCAAATATATTCTGGTTTTTGTGATATATGGAATACTTTACCCGCAGCGCGCCCCCTACAATTAGGGTATGCGCGAAAATTGGCGAAAATTGAAGGCCCCCTAGCGACCAGGTGAGTGCATCGATACGAATGAAACTTTGCAGGTTCATGGTACTCAATGAGTACTATAACTTTGCCTCAGGACATATTGACCGATTTCGCTTAGGTCAGGGGTCAAAGGTGAATTAGTGCAAAAATCGATAATATGCGAGAGCTGGAGGTGACTTCGCGCCAAATTCTACTCCTCCTCGGGTTATGGTCGGATGGTCATGAAAATTCACACTAATCGTCTGGAATACATTGTGCACAAACAAATCGAGCCGGATTTTCGATTTAGATCTTTGTTCACCCACAGCACCCCCTCGGACTTTGGGGATTTCCGATTTCAAACCACATTTTCGGTGCTTTTCATTCAAATGGATACCGAGTAGTTATTAGGAGATGGAACTGGATGAGATTTGATATGCATAATCTTAAGGTGATTCCCTATCCGCTATATGACATCCATTTTGCTCTATATCTTATAGTTTCCATGCTCGGCGACCCATCGCCGCCTACCGGCTTGTTACTTGATGAAATCTACGATTTTGTCAAGTATGTTGGTCGGTTCAGTTTGTTTGTTTGTGTGTACGTCTCGCTCTACAGGTCGCATT
>NC_140970.1:59860668-59873168 GCF_056783735.1 Eptatretus burgeri | reverse complement strand
CCTGTGCATAAGAGAGAGCAGATTTCTGTGGAAGAATTCCCAGGCTGAATTAATATCAAGGGTGGTAGATATATGAGACCAGTCCAAGTGTGATGGCTGCTTGCAGTCATTTCCAGTTTGCCGGAGTGAACTTCCAGACTCACCGATGCTGAGGCTCTCTGAGACTGGCCAGGGAGATGATCTTCACAAGCACATGATCAGATGAGCCAATTGGGGCAGAGGATGAGCATCGATATATTGGTGGGTAAGTTTGTCATTGTCAACTCCAGAAGGGAAGGGAAGATTTGCCATTGAGAGAAATCTGGGTGGGAAAATTTATGGATTGAGTTAATCCCATGGAGTTATAGAAGTCCTTTGCAGAAGTGCCTTTTAGCGTGGTGACGATTGAAATCATCACATGTTCAGAAGAGAGAGTTGGGATGAATGATTAAAAAGTTGGATGGAGTTGTTTTTATAGAATCCTTCCAACCATGTCATCTGAGAGAGAAATGTAGATGGAGTCGTCACTGTTGGTAGGACGCTATAACACACAAACAAACATGAGGTGAGAGCGGAGAGGAAGTCGCAGCCAGAAGTTTGGGAGAGGTTGTGGTTTGAGAGGTGTAAGACTCCTGGGTTTTGGGAAGTGTAAGAGCAGTACACTGAGGGTGAGAAGTGGAGTTCTTGATGTATAGCACAACTCCGCCGCCAGGATGGTGTTCAGGTCGATCAAACTGGAAGAGACAACAGCTAGGGCGAGACACGAAGGAGTCGGGGACATCCTGTGGGAGGAGGGATTCTGTAAAACAGATGATTAACCAGTTTATTGGCAGCGGCCTGGAGTTGGAACGGAGGCCTCGTATGTTGAGTTCTACACAGTTAGGGATGGGGGAGAGGAGCTGCTGATGGGACGTATCTTGTTTTTTCTTCTTCTTTAATGTGCAGCGCACGACTGTGGCTTACATCATAGTTGTGTGCAACAGTGCCACTGATGCAGTGTTCCCTGTAAATTAGAGTAGGAATTTTTGAATGTTTCAAGGTGCCGGTGATGACTCGCCCACTCTTCTGAAGAACACCGTGGGATCTTTAACCTCCACCAGCTAATGCTAGCAGGCGGGATGCCCGGTTTAACGTCCCCCTGAGGGTCGCCACGTGCACTCATGGTTCTCTCTGCCTGCGCCAACACCAGGATGGCATCTTTTTGCTGGGTGGGAATTCAAACCCAGGCTAGACACCCCATAAGCGAACGTGCACACCTCTGGGATATCCTGCCAGCCTCTTGTTTTCCCTAATCTCTCTGTAAGCTTTGCATACATCATGAAATATTTGCACATGTTATTATTATTTGGCATTGACATTTTTTGAGCCAAATGCAAACAAAACTTGGCAGGTCTTTGTAGGCTGTGTCCATATTATAGGAAATCGTCATATTAAGGACACCTTTTATTTGCTTACTGGTCTGAGAGTCTGCTTTGGAACCAGAAAAAGAAAACATCCTTTAATCCACTAACTGTGTTGTGTCCCTTTCCTATAATTCATTTCTAGTTCCTGTTGAGCCTTGGCAATTACAGGAACATAGATAATCTGTGTCTGATTAATTTTACACATCAGGTGACCTTGTGATTTAAATCATTTTAAAATAACAAGTAAACCAATTGCCATTCAAGCAAAAATAAGTGCCATTAGTAGCTTCAGGCCAGGCTTAACAATGGTTAAAGTAGACCAAAGCAATATAGCCTTTTGAGGACTTGGGCCATTTGCTGTTGTAAAGCCTCTTGGCATTACATAATCTAGTTTAACACCGGAAATTATTTGACTGCCTTTATGGCACAGTTTCCTCGGGCAAAGTGAAACAGCAGCAGTTTGGATTAAATTAAATGTACTTTTAAGTCCAACTTATATAATCTTCGATACAATTCTTCTTTTGATTGTTCATTTTTTGTACGACTATTACTACTGCTACTACTGCTACTGATACTTCTGCTACTACTATTACTGCTATGACTATAACTATTACTCCAAATAATTCAACCTCATTGTGGAGGAAGTTTGGCCTAAATCTTGCACAAACAGCCTGGACAGGCTTGACTTTCGAATGGAGCTCGTCGTTTGTTCAGGATGCCGACAATAACTCGCCTACTCTTTGTGGATGGAACAGTGGGATATTTAACCTCCACCAGCTACTACTGGCAAACAGGACACCCGTCTTAAGTCCCATCTGATGGATAATGGGTGTACTTTGTGATGCAATACCCTGCCTGCAAAGCTTCCATCTTCTTGGAGTTTATAGTCAGGAATCAAAACCGGACTCTGATTCTGATGTGCCATACTTTGTTACAGAGCGTCAGTGCTGCCGAATCAGTTTCTTGGCAAGGGTTATACTGGGTGGTTTGCCGTTGCCTTCCCAGCAGTGGTTTGAACAGGAATTTGTCAGACGGTTCATTTTTTGTGAACTCAACTCTGAACTGGAACGGCACTCGGTAGAGCACATAGTCTCGCCTTGCGTACTCATTCTGAACACAAATCCATTGTTAACTGAACACGCTACTATTGTGGCACACTCCTATTATGGCACACTCCTATTACCATTATCTGTAGCTTTATTGATTTATTTACTAGGATATTTAATGACCACTTTTGTGCACATTAAGGGTAAATTGCATCAATGAAGATGAATATGAAAAAGATGACGATGAATAGTCGATCATATGTATGTAGTTTTGCATCGATCTGTTAGGTGGTTCTAGAGAAGGTTGTTTTTTTTTTGTTTGTTTTTTTTTACGGTTTATTTTTCAATCCATTATGGCCGTCAGACCACGAGATCGATGACGTCATTAATGTAATTCTTCACTTGCATAGGGTCGTTTATCATACACATTCATTTTCAGATTTTTCGTATAAGTATTTCGATTCGACCGATTATGGCTGGAATCCCACTTTACCGAGTACGTCGTCATTATCACCAGATGTATCCCATGGGAGTTTATGACATATGCCAAGTTTCAATTATTTTCATTAAGTGGTTTCGGAGATGTCCACATTTTTTTTTTTCCTTTCACCCAATGTGGCTGCTATACCATGTCACCTATGACGTCAGAGTTATCAATATAATATTCTCCATGGGGAGTCTCTCTGATGTTTAAAGTTTCGTATCTATCAAACAGGCGGTTGCAGCAGAGAATAAAAAGTAAAGCGAAAATATATGGATGTGGACAGACAAACAGACAAACAGACAGACAGACAGACAGACAGACAGACAGGAGCTTACAATAGTCTCACAACCCCTTCAGAGCATGACTAAATATTGACAAAACTGGAAATATTTTCTGTTGATGAAACATTTTTATATTTGTGAGTTCCCCTCCTCCCTCTGAGTTGGCTTTGTCGGCAAGAACTATCGTGGATATAATGTAATGGTAGTTGTGCTTTGGGCAGAAAACTATAAATAAGTAAGTAAATAACCTGATGACGAGCATTGCGTATTCAGTCATTTGCCTTGAGTGCTTCACTAGTGAGTGCTTAATCAATCGTCCAGGACTTGGCATCCTTCTGGAATGCTAATCTATTCCAACAAAAAGTTAATGGATGCCAAATGCCAAATTGATGACGAGAAACAAAAATGTTGATTTTCATGGTGAACACGGCGAATGCTGAACCCATTTTGATTTGCTTGTTTTGTGTTGCCATCGGAACACGAGGTTCCTGATGCTGTGCTACAACGTGTAGCATTGTGCAACTGTGCCGTCGTGTCTGTTGCCTCCTTGTAACATTTTAATTGGCATTGAAATACTCTGTCTCCATATTGATCCTCGTTTTGGAGGTAATACATGTTCCTTCATGGGTCTTCGACAATTGAAAAATATAGTGGTAATTAAACAAAAACACTACACCACTAACGAGCACAATGCCAATATGTGATGTCATGAGAGGGAACCATTCCCGTCGAAATACTGATTGGCAGCAAAAATGCAAGTTTGAAGATGAAGTTGTCGTGCATTTGAATTTGCAATATGATGGTGGCAAAGTATGAAGGATGCTTTATTGCCGTCCCCGAGTTTGTGGATTGAAATCTGAGTGAAGGCAGTATTCAACCAAATATCTTGATTTTTATCCCTTGGAAGCTCAGCTCGTCTCGGCAGATTTACCACGTATCTATGAGGTTGTTGAGGCAGAGAAACGAATCGCCCAGTTGGCTCACTTATGACCTTCAAGGATCCTTTTTTTTACCCCCAAAGTTCATTTCTGATTATCTTTCTCTTTTACATCAATTAGACTCATTGGGGTTGGTGTTTTTGATGCATCGAATCAAAAAAAAAAAATTAATTGCCAGTTATTTTCCTTCATGTCAGCGACAGTAAAGTCATCATGGTGTTGGTGGGACTCTTGCATTCGGTGACCATGTGTGTCATTAATTGAGATTTCACGAGTTTTAAGAAATTGAGAATTAACAAATGGCAAGTTTCGATCTTGATCTCCGCCACCGAAGGTGGACGAAGGTTGTGTTTTCACACCTGTTTGTCTGTCTGTCTGTATGTCTGTCTGTCTGTCTGTGAGCACCGTATCTAAAAACGTTATGGATGGATTCGGACGAAACTTGGTGGACAGGTTGGGTGTGTCACAACGATGAATTGATTCAATTTTGCTGAAGATGCGGATCCGGAGACGATAATTTTTTTATTTCTTTTGCACGATTCTTCACCATTGATAGATTGGGCCAAAAAACGATATGTAACATGATATTTCAACATGTTGTGGATGGATTAGGGCAGAATTTGTTGGATGAGTTGGGTAGGTGACGAGAACAAGTCGATTAGATTCTTGGTTAACGTCTGGATGCAGCTCCGGCCTATCAGTGGGATACAAAACGTAAACCGTTCGGTCTTGCATCGATATGTGATCTACCGAGTGCCGTTCTAGTCTTTTATATGAGATAAAGTAGTGCTTGGCCATGTTGATCTCTTAACTACTGCAGTGGTCATGAATGAATGAAAAGTCAGATAGTCGAGTAATCCGACATCAGCCTGGACACTATTGTGCATTGCATCGGACTGTTCTATGTGCGGCATGGGTGATTTGATTTCTGTGTGAATTCCTGGGGATGAATATTCCTGAAGAAGAGTCATCTGGATCTGCATTACTTCAATCTGTGGTTGAATATGATCCGATTTGAATTGTTCTTATTCATTATTATCTGCTGGATTGCAGAGTATTGTGTCCTTCAAATTGGCTGTCCACATGCTTGCACTTGCTGGTGGACATTAAAGATCCCATGTTACCCGATGCAAAGAGCAGATCTTTGGGCCAGTGTGATCAGTCAATGCAGATGCTGCCGGTAAATTGAATCAAATATGAATATTATGAGACGCTTGAGTGTTTAATGAAGTTAATTGGGTGTTGAGGTTGTATTTTAATAATACGTTTGTTAAATGCTTCTAGATCTAGAGTATGGCAAGTGAAGCTGATATGGATTTGAGAGGTGTATGGAAGCCTCTCATTGTGCCTTGAGCCACGTTGTTGGCGTATACATTGCTTACAATTAGACTTGTGCGTCATACGCTTACTAAAAGTTCAAACGACATTTTGTTGAACCACTTACCTCGTATCCTTGCACTTTGTTTTGTAGTTTAACCTCGCCACCCAGTTGCAGTCTGTTTTGGTTGCAGGGAAAGAAACGTCATGTGCACATCTCGCTTGTGCAGCAGCTGGAAGAGGAGCGGTACTTTCGCAGGCTGTGATAGGCATGTTTACGAATGCAAAAATCTGGGCCGTGAAAGCCACAGATGTGCCAGAGAAACTGCTCGATTGATAGCAACGTGCTGTCAGTGTTTCATCTGCTGCTCAGAGGCATCTTCTGCTTTGTGAGGACGTGGTGTAGCATTCCAAAGGTTATAGGTTTCAATCCATCATGTGCGGCAGCATAACTTAAATTAGAAATACATATGGTAACGTTACTTTTGAAATATAGCATATCTGTCATTAGATAAAGAACCTATCTGGTTAGGGCGGGGGGGGGTGGGGATAGAGGTTTCATTTTCGTGTTTTCATTTCCTTCTCTTGTATTGTAAGTATCGATGTTTCCTCATTTATCCACCGAGGTACTTTTCACGTTCTTACTATTTCATGGAACTCTTGTGTGGAGAAGAAATGACGAGACATTCTGTTTTCCTGTCGTTGAACTTCAGCATATTCTGCCCTCGTCCACCACTTGATGTAATTTATGCACTGGGTGGCATTACTGGCCCAGCTCACTTCCCCGGCAGATCTTGGACCAAACATGGGGTACAACTGGGTGTCATCAGCAGATAAATGCACTTGAAGACAACTAAGGATTCGTCACTCCTTGGGTGTCGTTTCGCTGGTCTCTGTTTATGCTCCGACTGAGGCGAGTGATCTCTCTGTGAAGGATGCATTCTACGCCACGCTCGAGTCTGTGGTTGATCAGTGCCCCAGACGAGATACACTTCCAGTCTTGGGGGATTTCAATGCATCAACTGGAACTGATAGGGATGGTTATGAGACGTGTGTTGGTCCCCAAAGGAACTATGGTTAGGAACTATGAACCAGAATAGCACTAAGTTCCTTGACTTTGCAAGAAGTCATGGAGTTAGGGTGGCCGGTTCATTGTTTCAACGCCGACAAGCTCATTGCTGGACTTGGTATTCCAACGCTGGTGGTGTAGCAAAGGAGATTGACCATGTCCTCGTTGATGGTCGCTGGAGGATGATCCAGAACTGCAGGGTCTACCGGAGTGCTCAGTTCCTCAATACTGACCACCAGCTTGTTGGAGCAACTCTGAAGTTGCACCTTAAATCCTGGAGAATGGTACCATGCCAGCCGAGGCTGGATGTTGGCAAGCTCAAGGATGGGAGGGTAGCTGAGGAGTTTGCGAACAAGGTGAGTAGAGATTTGGGTGCTTTGGAAGGTCCTGAAGAGTTGTGGAGCGCCTTCAAGACCACCATCCTTGATGTTGCCGGTGGATGTCTTGGAACTCACCGCAGGGCAAAGAATAATTTTGTCTCTCAAGGGACACTGGATACCATTGACCAGAGTCGCAGGGCCAGGCTGAATGGCAGAACTGAGCTGTTCAGGGAGCTGAGGCATAAAACTGTACGTGTGCTAAGGGTGGGCAAGGAGGCCTATGTGCGAGGAATCTGTGAGGGGGTAGAGCATCACCTGTGGTCAAGGGATTCTCGTCCTGCTCTCAGTGGAATTCGCGCATTACGTTCATCCAAACCCATCCCTCGGTGTACTGCAGTTTCAGCAGAGGGTGGTAGGCTCTTGACGGAGGAGTCCGAAGTGAGGGCCCGCTGGGCCGGTTGCTTTGAGCGGTTGTACCAGGCTGATCCACCAGGTGTCGAGTTGGATATCAGGGGTGTTACAATCCCTGTTGCTGACCCTCCAATCAACTGTGGTCCACCTTCACTTGTGGAAACACAGGCTGCGGTGAACCGGTTAAAATGGGGGTAAAGCTCCAGGGATCTGTGGCATCCATGCTGAACTTCTCAAGGCTGGTGGAAATGCTGCACTCATGTCATTGCATGCAGTTCTGTGCTCTACCTGGAACACAGGTATCATCCCAACTGACTGGAAGAGGGACCATGTTGTCTCTCTCTGAAAAGGGAAGGGTGATCACCAAGACTGCAACAACTACCGAGGGGTGACGCTGCTCTCAGTGCCAGGCAAGGTCTTTGCTCGGATAATTCTTGATAGGGTTCGCCACCATCTGCTTGAGCACCAGCATCCAGAGCAGTCAGGCTTTACACCAAAGAGGTCAACGATTGACCGTATCCTTGCTCTTCGGGTTCTCACCGAACGCAGACGAGAGTTTTGGCAGGGGCTGCTTGCAGCCTATGTTGATCTCTGTAAAATGTTTGATTCAGTGAATCGGGATGTCCTCTGGAGGATTCTCGGTCTTCGTGGAGTGCCACCAAAACTGATTGATCTGATGTCTGAACTCTAATCTGGTACTGAGAGTGCTGTGAGATGTGGTGGTACCATCTCTGACTTATTTCCAGTTGTTACTGGAGTTCGTCAGGGGTGTGTACTGGCCCCCACACTTTTCAGCACTTTTATGGACTGGATTGTGGAGAGGATGTCAGAGAGATCAAGCTGTGGTGCATTGTTTGGGAATGTCAAGATCTCTGACCTTGATTTCGCAGATGATGCAGTCATCTTTGCGGAAACTTTAGATGTACTTTTGGGGGCCCTCGGGGTGCTGAATGAGGAGTTGCAGCCGCTGCGATTTCGGGTTTCCTGGGTCAAAACTAAGATCCAGGCTTTCAATGACATCTTGGATGCTGCTGTCCTGTCTGTGTCTGTTTGTGGTGAGGATGTTGAGGTCGTGGAGAGATTCACTTACCTTGGCAGTGATATTCATGTCTCTGCTGGCTGTGAGTCAAAGGTCAATAGACGTCTGGGTTCAGCCTGGGGAGTCCTGGATTCACTGGATAATGGGGTGTGGCGCTGCCGGTACCTGTGCAGGAGGACAAAAGTCCGAGTCTTCAGGTCCTTGGCGCTTCCAGGCTTGCTCTATGGATGCGAGACTTGGACTCTTACCAAGGATCTGAGACGGAGACTTAATTCCTTTGGTACCAGGTCTCTTCGGAGAATCCTTGGCTATCGCTGGTCGGACTTTGTGTCGAACGAGCAGTTGCTGAGAGAGACTCAAATGAGATTTATTACCTCCATAGTCCATGAGCGTCAGCTGCGGCTGCGTGGACATGTGGCTCGTTTTCCTGACGCTGATCCTGCTCACCAGATTCTCTCAGCGAGGGAGTCTCCTGAGTGGAGGAGACCAATGGGCTGACCACGTGCCTCGGCATCTCAAGGAGATTGGGATGGGCCAGGCATCTGCCTGGGGGATGGCCAGACGGAGGCCCTTGGGGCACCGGCGGAAAGTGCACGCAGCAACGTGCTGCTCTGGCGCATGCTCCCATACCTTTCCTGTCCTGACCTGAAGACTAGCATTGTACATTTTGTCCAATTGGAGCAATGCAGTAAGGAAACACCAATGGCCCTCAAACTATGCCTTGTGGGATGCAGCAATTAAGGTTCACCTGTGCAGAATAAGTGTCCTGGACGGGCACAACCTGCCGTCATTCCTTGCCGGTGGGACGCAAACCAGTCGAGTGCCGATCCTTGAATGCCAGTCATGGCGAGTCTGCGAAAAAGTCATGAATGGCTGATGGCATCAAAAGCCCCCGAGAAATTGAGGGGAATGAGCAGACGTACCTGCTTCTTATCAACAGCACAAACTTGATGTGGTTTTGCACCGAGTCTATCACTGTTTCAACGCTATGCTTGCACCTGCAAGCAGATTGCATTGTCTCAAGCAGGCTATCATCACAGAGGAAGGCGTTTCGTCGAGCTTCCCACACTTTCTCAACAAATTTGAAGATGAAGGGCAGATTAGACACCGGCTGGTAGTTGGCCATTTCATTGTGACCCAGCGAAGGTTTCTTCAAAAGTGGAGTCACAATGGCCTTCCGATACGTCGCTGGAGACTGTCCAGAAGAGAACAAAAGATTTGCTATTCTGTTGATCGTAATAGCAAAGTATTTAAGGTTATCCTTTATCAATGATGTCACCAACTGACCCAAGGAACAGGATTTGGCTGGCACAAGCCTTAAAATCCTTTCAACTTCAGGTATTGAGGCTGGGCCATGCGATGTTAGGCCTGCACCACGAAGTAAGCTTCCTGCAGGAACTCCTTCACTTTCCTCCTCACTGGCATCTTTCGTGATAAATCGGTCATGCCTGATCTTGTGAGAAGTCGTACACCGAGTTGTAAACTGAACAATGTGAGGGTACTGCATGAGATGTTTTTCAGTGCATGAGCTTGTTGACAACCTGAAAAGGAGCCTTTTGGTCACGACCACAGTCTGAGATGTGGATGTTGTAGTAATGAGCTTTTTTTTTTTCTCTAAACATATTTTCCTCTAAATTTCGCTGCTTTTTGAACATCCCTTTGTCTACATGAAGCTTATATTTGCACCAGCATCTCTCAAGTTGTCAGCATTTCTTTTTCTCCTCATCAATCTCATCATTGTACCATGGAGCAGCGGATTAGTTAACTACGTGACATAACTTCAGAGGAGCATGCTGATCAAGAATATTACATAGACAGCTGTCAAATTGTTCAACTAGTTAATTAAGACAGGCTGCAGGATCGGTGATACAAGCAGAATTACGAGCATCATGATTGTGGCTTGATGTAGTTAACCTTGCGACCCGAAATGTAAAAATGCGAGCCACATATCAACATTTTCTGGTTACATTTATGTGCAACATTCCATTATGAGATATCAGAACCCTACCTGTGTTGCCTTTTGTTCTATATTTATTTTTGTCCTTGCGAAAATGTTGCTGTCCAAGACACCTCTTGGACACACCTATTGTTAAACCTGTTTCATTAATGTGCAGCTTTGCGTGAAAACCCTGAAGCAAACGTATCCATTCAGCGGTGAAAAAGCGGATTATATCACATCCATCTTTCTGCAAGACAAACTCGATCACAATTTGTGGCCACATCATTATTAGTGTGGGCACACCACTGCACGTAAGGAGCAATCGAACACGTGTTGCGGTTATTTTTGCTGACCATGCTCCAATGACAAACTGCCTTCGTTGGCACGGCAGCAGGGACTTATTGTACCCTTCCTGAGCCGAAATTAAATGCTTTCACTCCTGCTGGTTGCTTCTAAGTTCAGCATCTCAAAAACAATTGGCTTGAAATTGTACAAGTTAAGAGCAAAGGGATAAGATTTAACCCACTTAAAGGAAACCGGGAGGTTAAAATGACGAGCAGTAATGAGTTGACCAGAAGCAGCTGGTGACCCTCAACCTTTTGTCGTGTTTGTAAATATTTAATGAAACTATTCCATACATACCTCATGTCGCCGTCCTCTCTTACTGCAGCACGTGCATTGTCACCGAACTCCGTGTGCATAATTAACAGCGTCTTATGATTCTGCTTCCGGAATTTAAATGTGCTTCCTACTTTTATTCCGTTCTGCGCGGTCGGTGGTAAACTTTTGTCAAATCCTTCATTATAGCGGACAACCAAGAGTTCATTCAAGCCCAACTGTCATGGGATCGTTATTATCGCCGTTCATTCCCTTTGTCATAGGATTGTTGTCTTCATTGTTCTATGGCCCTCCCATCCTGTCAAATACCATTTCATCCCATCACTCGTCTGATGGGAGAATCTGGACATCAACGTTAATTAATCACACACAGTAAAAAAAAAAAAAAAAATTAAATTTTCACGGAGACAAATGACAAAAAAATAGTTTATCTTCGAAGTAATTTCAAATGTTTGTGCATTGTTCTTTCATGGCTGAATCGAAGCACCGAGAGGCATCATGATTGATTTTTTTTTTTTTCATCCCAGATTTTGGATGTACCGTCATGGCTAAAAATATTGGCACCCATGCACTTTTTTCAAACAATTCACCATTTCTTCCAGAAAATTGTTAAAATGAAAAAAAGAATCTTTGGCATCCACATATGTATTTCTTTGGTTTGCAGTGGAACAAAACAAGAAAATTGAAAGAATTATGAAATCTTAGCTTATTCCACACAGAAATCCTAAAATGGCCCGGACAATATTATTTGGCACCTTGTAGAAGATATTAGAAATAAATCGATTTCAAGCAGGTGATTCTCCTTTACTTTGGAATTGAACTCACCTGTGGTGAGTTGAAGGTGCCTGCAATATAAAAATCACTCATTCATCCAGTTTGAATAGAGAAAAGGAGTCATTCTGCTGTTTTGTATCACTGTGTGTGCCACAATGCGCATGGAGAAAAGAAAGAAAACCAGAGAATTGTCTGAGGAGGTCAGACACAAGATTGTAGCCAAGCATGGACAATCTCAAGACTACAAGTCCATCTCCAGAGACCTTGACGTTCCTGTGTCCACCGTACGTAATGTCATCAGGAAGTTTAAGGCCCATGGCACTGTCGCCAACCTCCCTGGACGTGGTCGCAAGAGAAAACTTAATCGAAGATTGCAGCGAAGGATTGTTTGACTGATGGAGAAAGCACCTTGATTAACTGCCAAACAGATTCAAGCTGACCTTCAGACACAAGGTGCGACAATGTCAACTCGCACCATCTGTCGCCAACTCAATGAAAGGGGGTTCTATAGTCAGGGACCCAGGAGGACCCCACTGCTGAGAGAGCAACATAAGAAAGTCCGACTGGAGTTAACCTAAACACACCTGAACCACCCAAAATCCTTCTGGGAGAATGTCCTGTGGAAAGATGAGACCAAATTAGAGATTTTTGGTCAAGTACATCATCATCTCTTTGTTTACAGAAAACGAAATGAAGCCTTCAAAGAAAGGAACACTTTCCCAACAGTCAAACATGGAGGTTCAGTGATGTTTTGGGGTTGCTGTGCTGCCTCTGGCACTGGGTGCCTTGAATGTGTGCATGGCATCATGAAATCAGGAGATAACCAAGGCGTTGTGGAGTGCAATGTTCAATCCACATGGAAATCTATTTTATCCAAAGCTA
>NC_140970.1:59845668-59855668 GCF_056783735.1 Eptatretus burgeri | reverse complement strand
TTATTATTATTTTCTTCAAAAAATAGAAGCAACCAAGTTCGTTGTTGTGCTTCTGATAAGAGCCAGAATGCAGTGGGAGTAATTTTACCTTTGTTTTCCTTTTAAATATGTAGCAATTATCTTTCTTTATCCAAACTTTCTTTCCATTTTGTCTTTAGCATCCAGCAGGGTACAATGTATATTTGTGGAAATGTTCCCTCTTTCTGTCCACAGTTCACAGTGAATCCCTTCTTTTGAAACATTCACGTTTTAAAAAGTTGGTATTTTATTTGTGAAATTGCTGCAGGTATTATCTTTGCCACGACAGGGCGATTCAACAATGTGTGTCCTCCCTCGGATAGACATTAAGCTGGGTGTTACGTCTCTGCATTAGCTGGTCGATGTTAAAGATCCGTCGGTGTCCTTCGTGAAGAGTAGGGTGAATTATTGCTGGCACTCTGGACACATTACGAATTCTGGCACACTCTGTCGAGTACCCTGCCTCAGAGTGGCGAACCATCCACGATTGTGAACTCTTCCCAATGAAACTGCTTCGCTAGAACTGATGCTCTGGAAAACTGATACACGACGATGGCATTATATTCTTGCAGAAATACTTAATTTCCATAAAATTTTGCAAACCCTTCAACAAAAAGGTTTTTTCCAAAAGTGGATGGATATTGTCGTCAGCAAAACCTTTTTCATTATATCTTCCAATTTCCAAACATTCAGTTTCCATCGTTTATCGGCTGGTAGGTTAGCTTCGAGGTACACACACGTCGATTGAGTTGGTAGTACAGCGTTGTCTGGAGTCGGAGTGGCAGAGTCGGAAAAACTTCACATCTAGATTGGGAAGGTTCATTCATGAAAATCTGCAGCGCCCAATGGAGTAATCTGGGACGTCTTGGAATGCCACCTGAGGGCCATGGTCTTCATTCCACAATCCACCACGACCTTACACTTTCTCTTGATGTGCAATGGTGCGACATTACTAGTGATCTCCCAAAATGTGCTGCCCAGCATTTTTTAAAAGGACACCCAACGGTAAATCAAGAAGTCGATGGCACGCCGTCGCAAATCCCCACGCTTCCCACCTAAAGCAAAGTTGAAAGATAGCAAAAAGTTCCACCAGGAAAGACCCAATATCGAATTCTGAGTTGAAAAATTACAGCATGAACCGGGAGTGAAATCCCAAAAATCGTTGTTGTTATTGTTCAAGTGATCGACAGCACTTTTAGCATTTGTGTAAACCAATGTGCTCTTGCTTTATAAAACTGGCACCAAGTTCGCCACAGCTCCTCTGTATAGTTCCTTGCTTATCTTCTTCTGAGCAGTGACTTTCTCTTGTGTTGAGGAGTGCTTTCTCACAGCACAGCTTCCATAGGTGCAATGAAACTTTTTATCTCCCTTTATACCGAGTGCTTTTCATTGTCACCTGGTAGCATGCTGGTTGAGGGCTCAGACAGGGATGAAGATTGGTCATTATAATTTGAAGGAAAGGCTCTGTGTTCTTATTACCTTTACCTGCGGATTATGTTTTTTTTTTATTACATTACTTGTCGTATTTTGATCCCAGAAGGCTTATGACAGTCCACAATTCTGTCTCTTGTTATATTCATCTCGAGGTCCTGAGGACATGCTTGTCAGCTCGGTGCACCTGCGCTTGCCTTTTGGCCCTCTTCCCTCTAATTTTAACATGCAGGAACAATTCAATGAGCCGTTACCTCCTCTACTTCCCCCCACCCTCCCTGCCCCCTCTACGTGCACACGATGTAAGACAAATTTTAATGGCTTCAGATTTAAGGCATCTTCCATACTCATGAAACCAATGAACCACTAAATTCTTTAAAATATGAGAATGATTAAAAAACAATTCTCCAGGCCCTGTGGGATTGATGTTCAGAAATCCTGTCGCAAGTTTGAGAGAAAACAAATATTATCTTCAATGTTGGTATTATGTCTTAAAGCCATCTCTTCCCATCTTTGCAATCATATTGCAATGTTTCCTGTTTCCATAGGCCTAAGTCACATTTGCTCTACAGCTAGGATACGGCGGCCGTACCCCCCCTGAATTGACAGAAATGTGCGGTGGCCGCAGAGTTTCTGAGGTGGCCTCAGGGTGGCCCTACGCCATATGGCTATCTTTTACAGGCCGTAGGGGTCGCCGTGGAATTATAGCGCGGAGTTAAAACTTTTTCATTTCTACGTTGGCTGTAGCAATTCGACAAGCCAAGCTGTGACGTAGATGTGTTCCACGTCGACCGTACGTAGGGCGTACGGTGGGCTTGCGTTATTCGTGCGGCTGCCGTAGACTCTTATCAATGAAAAATGAATTTTGCCAACCCCCAAAAAATTACGGCGGCCGCACTATTTCCACGGTCGCCGTAGGGTAGTCCTAAGGCGTCCCTGTGTTCAACGTATGGTGGCCTTGCGGTCTGTGTGACTACCTGCGGGCAACGCAGGGTCGACGCACGGTTCCCCTATGCCCGCCGTGTGTCCTACGTACGGCCTCCATGGCAGTCTGCGTCCACCGTGCACTGCCGCTAAAGATCGGAGTATAGGTGTTTGCCTATACTCTGAACTGGTATATTCAGTTATATATATATTATAGTTATAGTATATTCAGTTATATATACTGGTATATTCTGAACTGTTACATTTTAATTTCAGTAAAAAAAGAACTGGTATATATACCCACTCGTGACCGTCCGTCTGGCCGCACGTCCGTCTTAGGGTCCTCCTGCGGTCGCCTTGTGGGCACCTTGAGGCTACCTTGAAAATTCTATGGCCACCGCAGGGACGCCCTAAGGTCACCATGCGACATTAAATCAAAGACCATACGGCACCCCCACGTTTTCGGTCTCCACAATTTCTAAATACGCCGTGCGGCTACCCGAAAAATAAAAACATATGTGACTGCTACATTGTGTGACCGTGGAAATACTGTGGCCACCCTATAATTGCTAGTGACCGTAGATTTTGTAGACCCTACGGCCGCCGTGCCGAATGTGACTTAGGCCATACTTGATGTTCATGGCATTCAAACGATTCAATGAATGGTCCACCCCAAGTTATCGCTGAATCTACGGTTTGTAATCAACTGCGTATTCTATCAAACACTTTTTAATGGTTATTTCTCTTGTTCTGATGCCCCAGCCAGCCACCCAAGAGCAACTTTGCTCCTGCGGCTCAGAGATAAAAACCAGCTGCAGCAAGGACGATAAGTTTCCCACGAACAAGTTAGAAATGGCCTTTTAATGAGTTTATACGTTCAAGCTCATTAATCCCCCATATTTGAAATGACCCTCAGTTGTGTCACTGTTATTGTACATGTTGAACTCGCCTGAGGTCTTGGTGAGAAGCTGACCTTTCTGTACAGTAGCAATTGCAGTGCTATTGAGCTTAGGGAGTGTCCTTCCTGCATGGATGTCACGTCCCATATTTTGGCTAGAAAGACCCCACACCCCTCCACGCTCCCTTCCCAAATGGAGCAGGCTTTGTATGACTCAATAAACATTAACTATTTGATGAGAACAATGTATCTGCTTTAAACGCAACCCTTTTACTAATTTTATAGTGCTTTTTATTTCGCCTTTCGTGGTTCGAATGCTAACATTGGCTTGGCATTTTCAGCGACACACGGGGACGCGCATAGCGAGAACACTAAATTGAGGGCATTAAAAATTAAAATATCCTTATGACCAACCGTTCCATGGTCCTGCTTCATGCTAGGCCATGCATACAGATGGGTGGACACTTCATCATTGGCTAATCTGCCAGGCAAGGCTGATGCTGTGGCTGTAGAATCACAAGGCCCTGCAGCACATCTGTTCAGACCATTTGAAGGGGAATGAAAGATAAATATCGTATCATGCTTCTTTTCAGTGTCACTGAAAATATATAAAACCTCAGATTTAATTTTTCTGTGGTGTGTTTGTTATCTTGCCAAAACGAAGTTGTTGCAAGATATGTTAGTCAGCTTGTATGTTTTTTTTTTTTTTTTCTGTAATCACGTATAAAAAATTCTGCAGAGCACAGTTATCATTGGAAATTTTTGTAACTTCGCATATCAGAGGCCTATAGAGGTCCCTTTCCAGTGCACAAAATTTTGAAGGTCAAGGTCAAAGGTCAAGGTCACTTTGTCGCAAATCAGGGGAGTCGACGAAACCCTTATTTTTTGAGTAATTTTGATCGGATCGTCTTCAAACTTCATGGGAATATAGTTCATGGTCTGGCGCTTAGCTGATTAATTTTTGGTGGCGATTGGCCTTGACCTTCATGGTTAGCGCCTGAGGTCAAACATATTTGACCCCAAGGTCAAATTTTCAAGTTTTAGGAACCATATCGTGTAGTACCTCAAATTGAACACCTCGATGAGTGCTTTCTTTATGTCAAGCTTGAGACATTATGACGTCATTTGGTGACGTTATGAGGCAAACGCATATTTTTCATGGTTACTCTGTAGAACGATTCTCATCGGAATCTCTCGTAGGCAGATATTCCTCAAGGAGTCGCTCCTGGTGGATAACAGCTCTGTTCACCTCAGTGTAACGTTTAAGAAGTCACACGTGGTCACCTTTTGGCAAGATACAGGTCACCCTGCGGGTGACATTGTTTTTTTATTTTATTATTTGCGTGACGTGTTGAATAATGATGTGCAACCAGCAGCCACTCCCACTGCCTGGCGAGAGTACCCTCCTCGGCCCAAATGTGATGCAGAACATTCCAGGAAATGCACTTTATAATTTTTGTCATTTTTGGAAGAAATTTTATTGATTACAACATATGGTAAAACAAAGGAAGATGATTTGTAACACCGGCCACGACTAAAGGTGGCGCAATTTCACGCACACGCACTTACATGCAAACACACACACACACACACACACACACACAAACACACACACACACACACACACACACACACACATACACATACACATACACATACACATACACATACACATACACATACACATACACATACACATACACATACACATACACATACACATACACACGTACACTCGCATACATACATAGGTACATGCATACGTACACACAAAAATGCTCACATATACTTCCATGCATATTCGCATACATGCATACACTCACATACATACATGCATACTAGGGTGTTCCAAAAAAATGAAAGTTTGATTTTTGCTGCTCCCTGATTTTGCCTTTGTTCCAATACCCCATAAGAACTTATAGGTCAAAAATGAACAAAATTCCATGATATTCAGGGGTTCCTCAAGTTGGCACAATTTTGGTTCATATTTACAAAATACACGTAATTTGCACAATGTAAGATACTATTCCAATGAAATTATCAAACAACCATATTAATTGTGAAGTGTACTGCGTTGTGCACATTCGACGGCAAGTTGTCAGTTACAGTTTGGCAAATTTCAACAATATTGTGCCAACTTGAGGAACCCCTAAACATCCTCCAATCTGCTTCATATTTGGTGTGTATGTTTCTACTGTCAAATGGAACAAAGGCACACCCAGGGAGCATGAATATTCATACTTTTATTTTTTACCCCCTATTATGAAGCACCCTAATGCATACTCCCACATACATACTCACATACGTACATATACACATCAATACTCACATATACATACATACATACATACATACTCGCATACATACATGCATACTCGCATACATACATGCATACATATACATTATACACACATGTACACTCACATACATACATACTCTC
Source organism: Eptatretus burgeri (assembly GCF_056783735.1). Taxonomy (NCBI): domain Eukaryota; kingdom Metazoa; phylum Chordata; class Myxini; order Myxiniformes; family Myxinidae; genus Eptatretus; species Eptatretus burgeri. Next base: position 59,849,957 of record NC_140970.1, on the reverse strand, counting down.
ACATACATACATACATACATACATACATACACTCACATACATACATACATACATACATACATACATACACTCACATACATACATACATACATACATACATACATACATACTCACACATACTCACACATACACACACATACATACATACATACATACATACATACATACACTCACATACATACACACATACACTCACATACATGAGTGTATGTTGAAACCAGGCATGTGCAGCCTTTTTATATATAACCCAAAGCATACTGGGATGTTATTATTATTCAGACTTGTTGAAATATTATTTGAAATACACACACATACTCACATACATACACTCACATACATACACTCACATATACACTCACATATACACTCATACATATACACTCATACATACACTCTCACATACATACTCAGATACATACATATATACATACATACATACATACGTACACATACATACATATGTACACATACATACGTACATACATACGTACATACATACACACATACATATGTACACATACATACTCACATACACACATACATACTCACATACATACTCACATACACACATACATACACACATACATACTCACATACATACTCACATACATACTCACATACACACATACATACTCACATACACACATACATACTCACATACATACTCACATACACACATACATACTCACATACACACATACATACTCACATACACACATACATACTTACATACACACATACATACTTACATACATACGTACACATACGTACATACGTACACATATGTACATATGTACACTTACTTACTACAGGTATTGGACAAAAAAGGAAACACCTGGATAAATGAAGGACACCAAGTATATTGAAAGCAACAGCTTCCACACAGGTGTGGCCCATGTATTAATTTAGCAATAACATCCCAGTATGCTTTGGGTTATATATAAAAAGGCTGCACATGCCTGGTTACCTATAATTATGGCTAATGTGACTGAAAGAGGAGACATCAGTGACTTTGAGAGAGGGGTGATTCTTGGGGCACGTTTGGTAGAAGGTTCAGTGGCAAAGACAGCTCAACTTGCTTAGGTTTCACAAGCAACGGTGTCCAAGGTGACATCGGAGCACATGTGGTCACCCAATGGTTTGATGATGAGCATGACACTGTCGTTATCCATATGTCACGGCCTTCTCAGTCACCGGATCTGAACCCAAGTGAGTATTTATGGGATATTGTGGAACGACACCTGAGACGGCGTTTTCCACCTCCATCAAACAGGTGTGAGTTGATTGACTTTCTTGTGGAAGAATGATGCCGCATCCCTCCTGCAGAATTCCAGACGCTGGTGGACTCGATGCCACGGCACATACAGGCTGTACTGGCCGCACATGGTGGCCCAACGCTGTATTAAGTGACTTTACATTTGTGTTTCCATTTTTTAAATCCACTACCTGTACATCCATACATGCACTCACATACATAGATGTGAACAGATGCACAGACACATCCACCCATACACACATACATTTAGCCATGTACACATATGCCCCATTATCGACAGATATCGATCAACTTCACCATGTGTAGCATCAATGTTTTATGGGTGCTTCTGGAATTGAGTGGTTGCTGATTACTCATCTATGATTCGAAGGAGAAACTGTTGTGCAAAGAAACCAATCTATTGTGCAAAAACACTCGTCGTATTAATACGGTAGTTTGCTTTGGCATTCGGTACAACCATGCAAGGATTGTCCCTTTACAAAATGTTCAGATCACTATCACAGAGAGAATGCCTGTTTGAAAGACAATTTGAATATGATGTTAAGCATTCAGATCCAAACATCTAGTCAGTGTATTCTAAATAGTTAACAAAGCAACGCCTTTTATTCGTAAAATAAGCTACTGCCAACATGATGGAGGTCACAACCGCTAATACTCAGGTGAACACAATAAAGAGCTTAACATTTGTCAACATGTCATCTTGCTATCTTGGGTACAACACTTGGCAATGATAGATCTGTGTGGACCACATGGAGAGTAACTAAAATGAGTGGAGGTTTCAACCATCTCTGTCATTACCTCTGCCACTGAGGGTGGAAGAAGGTTATTGTTTTCACCCCTGTCCGTCTGTCTGCTGGTTTGTTTGTTACTTGCGAAATCGAAGATTTTTCACATATATTGGTTGATTTTGTGTGTTATTCTGTGTGTCTATCTGTCTTTGTCCATTTGTTTCTTGCAAAATCGAAGATTTTTTCCCAAGTATATTAGTCAGTCGATTTGGTTATTCTGTCTGTTTGTCAAGTTGTCTGTCTGTCAATCGCCTACAGGTCGCAATTCTAAACCGATCGTCACGAAACTTCATTAAGTTGTTGAGGTCGTCTCAACTGAGAAGCCTATTGTTTGAGATCAAAGGATAAAGGTCATCTTGGGGTCGAATTCCTAAAATCGACATTTTTCATCCGATTGACTTGAAATTTGAACAAGATTTGCATATCGCGTCAGATTTGGGAACCCAACTATTTTTGCGATCAAAAAGTCAAAGGTGAACTCGAGGTCAAACTTCTAAAATCATCAAATTTCATCTGAAAAATCGTCAACTTTCATCTGGTTGACCTGAAGATTATTCAAAAATTGCATAGTCCATCACTGAATTTGGAAAACAACAATTTTTTGAGGTCAAAAGGTCAAAGATCAACTCAGGATCAAACGTCTAAAATCATCAATTTCAGTCTGAATAATAATCAATTTTCATCCAATTGACCTGAGCTTTGATTAAGATTGTGAATTTTACTCTTAATGAAATGAACAATTTCATGTATCCATGGCAACCTTTGGAGAGGGGGTGGGATTTGCACGTATCGTGTTCTGCACGATGTATTTTTCTTGTTACTTACAAAATCGAAGACTTTTCAAGTATATTGGTCAGTCGATTTTGTGATTGGGTGGTCGCTAGACTACCCTTAGTCTCAGGTTTTCCGTCTGTCTGTTTGTTTGTATGTAATGGACAGCTCTGGAGGCCAGAGGAGTTGACCGATTTTGATGAAACTTGACTGGAAGGTTCATACCAGGATCTAGTTGTATGCTTTTGAGCACCGTTGCGATGGACACCACCGTTGCCTAGCAATGGGACTTTGAAATTTTTGAAAAAATCCGAAAAATATTTTTATATATTCTTTTTTCGAAAATCAAAAATCGGCTTCTGCGCTTTTATGCGCACTATAATCAACCTCTTTGTCAAAAATTTCAGCCCGATTCGTCAAAAACTGTATGACGAGTATGCAATTATATAACGACCACCCATGTCGCCTACCGGCTTGTTCCGTCTGTCTGTTTGTCTGTTTGTCACCTACAGGTCACAACTCTAAACCGATCTTTACAAAACTTTACCACATAGTACAGTTTGTCATAAGTGAGAAACCTATTGTTTTTGATGTCAAAAGGTCAACGTAGGCCAAAGGGCAACAACCTCGATGAAATTTCTAAAATCCTCAATTTTCATCCGATTGACTTGAAATTTGAAGAGGATTTGCACATCACGTTGCTGAATTCAACCAGCCAATTATTTTTGAGGTCAACATCAGCCGAATTTCTCGAATTGTCAGTTTTTATCTGATTGATTTTCAATTGTAAGAGGAGTTGCATATTTGGTCATTGAATTCAACCACCAATTATTTTTGAGGTCAAATTTATTTGATGGATTTTACTTGTATCGTGCTCTGCATGACGTCGTCTTCTTCTTCTTGTTTGTTTGTTTGTTTGTTTGTATGTCAATCACCCACAGGTCAAAATTTTAAACTTATCTTTACAAAACTAGACCACATGGTAGAGTTTGTCGTAAGCAAAAAGCCTATTGTTTTTGATGTCAAAAGTTCAATAAGTCAACAACTTCATCAAATTTCTTGAATCCTCAACTTTCATCCGATTGAGTAGAAATTTGTTCAGGATTTGCATATCAGGTCACTGAACTGAACCACCAATTATTTTTGAGGTCAACATAGGCCTAAAGGTGATTTGGTGTGCAACACCAAAGGCCCTCTCAACATAGGCCAGATTTCTAAAATTCTCAATTTTCATCCGAGTGACTTGAAATTTGAAGAAGTGTTGCATATTTGGTCATTGAATTCAGCCAACAATTATTTTTATGGTCAAAATAGGCCAAAGGTCAACAACTTTGGTGAGATTTCTAAAATCCTAAATTTTCATCCGATTGACTTTAAATTTCAAGAGGATATATATTTCCGGTCACTGAGTTCAACCAGAATTATTTTTGAGGTCAAATTTGTTTTATTAATTT
>NC_140970.1:59803168-59840668 GCF_056783735.1 Eptatretus burgeri | reverse complement strand
AGTTGGGATCTGGCAGGAGGTGAGCAGGAATAAGAATAATAATAATAATAATAATAATAATAATAATAATAATAATAATAACTAGAACTGCCACTTTATAACTGCTGGCAGTGATGACCGGGTACCCAGTCCGTCCGCCTTTGACACAACTGATACAACATGAGACTTAAATCATAGTCGCAAAGTTTCACATTTATCGGATAAGTGGTGCCAGAGAAAACATTATTTAATGGTGATACAAACACAGGCCTGCTTCGAGACGGCGCGGAACAGCCGAGTTACGAACCGGGCAGCACAAAGCGTTCAATTTCCTTATTACTGGCGAACAGATTCAAATAATTAAATAATTCTGGCTGCCAAACCGCATGACCGCCCAGGTTGAAATTTTAAACGTTTGTTTCGCATGTCGGCTAAATTACAAATGTGAAGTTTCGTATATATAGAAGCAGTGGTTCCAGAGTAAACATTAATTAATATTTATCCTTCAATCCAAGATGGCGGCCAAACCATGTGACTTATGATGTCATAATTTTCAGCACATGTGCAAACACGAACGTAGACGATAAGCGCAAATTTTCGCTTCGCTAGGTTAAGCAGTTCCAGAGAAAACATTATTTAATATTTTTCTTAAAACCAACATGGCTGCCAAACCCTGGGCCCGATCCCGTTGAAATTTCAAACCCTCATTCCGCATGAATGTTCCACCATAAAGGTGATGTTTCACCTTTATTGATGCAGTCGTTCCAGAGTAAACATTAATTAATATTTTTCCTTCAATCCACTATGGCTGCCAAACGTTGCGTCGTACCTCAAAAGGGGGTGAGAACTTTTTATTCGTCATGGAAAGGCGGTCATAGTGGTGGAGTTTCGCCTGAATCTGTTCAGTGGTTTCAGAGAAAAAGACGTTTAAAGATATTATTTTTCAATCCAAGATGGCTGACGAACCATGTGACCTATGACATCACAAATTTATATTCTGCATCCAACTTGGTATTGGAACACGTTTCTGAAGTTTCGTGTAAATCGGTAAAGGTGCATTTTTCTATCCAAGATGGCCGCCAAACCATGTGACGTGTGACGTCATAATTTTTACCACGCGTGCACACACGTTGGTAGATTATAATTGCAAACTTTCGATTTGTTAGGTTAAGCGGTTCCAGAGAAAACATTATTTAATATTTTTCTTAATTCCAACATGGCGGCCAAACCGTGTGACTTATCAATTCGAAATTAACAAACTTATATCGCTTACCTGTCCCGAATATAGTTCTGAAATCTCCCCTTCCTCGGACCAGCGCTTCTGGAGAAGATGTTTGAAGGTTTTAGGGTTTTTTCAAGATGGCCGCCAAACCATGTGACCGATCAAGAAGAAATTAACAAACTTGAGAAAGGACCTCATGGGGAATATATGTGTGAAGTTTCGTCTTAATCTGTCTTGCCCTTCTGGAGAAGAAGATTTTTAAAATTTATTCATTTTCAATCCAAGATGGCTGCCGAACCTTGTGACCTATGATATCATAAATTTAAATTCTGCTTTCCATCGTCGACCCGAACAAGTGTGTGAAGTTTCGTGTAAATCGGATAAGGTCTATTTTTCTTTCCAAGATGGCCGCCAAACCATGTGACTTCTGAGGTAAAATATTTTTACCATGTATGCAAAGTTGAGGGAGGAAGGCACTTGCAAATTTTCGCTTCGATGGCTTATGAAATTCCAGAGATAACATTATTTAATATTTTTCTTAAATCCAACATGGTGGCCAAACCATGTGACCTATCACTTCGAAATTAACAAACTTGCATCGCATACATGTCACGAATGTATTTCTGAAATCTCGCCTTCATTGGACCAGCGCTTCTGGAGAAGAAGATGTTTGAAGGTTTTAGGGTTTTTTTAAGATGGCCGCCAAACCATGTGACGTATCAACAACAAATTAACAAACTTGAAAGAGGACCTCAGGGGAAATGTGCCTGTAAAGTTTCGCCTCAATCTGCACAGTCGTTCTGGAGAAGAAGATTTTTTTTTAAAAAAACACTAAAAAACAAGATGGCGGCCGAAATACGTCATCGATGACATCAAGAAAAACATTTTCGTCGGTGATTTTAGGCGGAGATGATGCTCAAAATTTTTCAGATTTTTCCTATACAGCGTTCTACTTGACGAATTTTCACCGGTATATCGCTTCACCTATGACGTCACGAAAAAATCACACGTGTTCCCCATAGGGAGCTTAGTAAAATGTATCAAACGAAAAAATTTTCCATTGCACGGTTTCCGAGATACAGATGTCCAAAGTTTATCGCTTTTTTCAAGATGGCGACCGTACCACGTGACCAATGACGTCATAATTATAACGTGATTGTGCTATCAAAAAAGATACATACTATGGTGAAAATTTCCTGTCGATCAGACTTAGTGTCCCAGAGAAAATGATTTTTAAAGCGAAAAAGGGTGCAAAATGCCGGCGGAAAAATAATAATAATAATGCGTAATAATAATAAACAGAAGAAAAACAATAGGGTACCCTGTACTCACAGGGTACCCTAATAATAACTAGAAGGGCACTCGGTGGAGCGCGTACCTCCGCCACGTAATGCCTGATCCACAAGAACATATTGGGTCCAATACATTTTTTGAAATATCATGCTATATATCGTTTTTGGCCCTATCTTTCAATGGTGAATAATCACTTTATCAATTAAATAATTCTCGTATCCAGATCGAGTTTCAGATCTTCACCAAAATCGAATCAATTCGTCCTTGTCATACACCCAGCGTGTCCACCAAGTTTCGTCCAAATCCGTCCACAACTTTTTGAGATATCGTGCTATATATCGTTTTTGGCCCCATCTCTCAATGGTGAAGAATCACTTTTAAAAACTCTGGTCGTCGGATCGGGATTCGGATCTTCACCAAAATCTAATCAGTTCGTCCTTGTCACACGTCGAACTTGGCCACAAAATTTCATCTGGATCCGTCCACAACTTTTTGAGATATCCTGTACACAAACAGACAAAGAAGCAGACACAGACAGACAGAAAGGGGTGAAAACATAACCTCCTTCACCTTCGGTGGCAGAGGTAATAATAATAAAATCATAATTATAAGAATAATTTATTCATCAATGCAAATGACAACTGATATGAGATGTCGGTGAGCTGCAGTCATGAACCAGTGAAGGGAGTATTACGATTGGACACACAGGGAAGATGATTCCATCGGCATCAGAAGATAGGGATAAAGGAACTCAGCCAAGCAAACAGTCTGGACAGACCTTTGAAGGCTTGACAAGCAGGGGGTTGTTGTATAAAGGCATCCACTCGGGTGGCTTAGATGCCAGAAGTCCACTCCAGAAGAGTGAGGGTGGAATATCAAAAGACCACAACCATTCCACGTGAGAAAATAGTATACCCTGTGTGACAGCCTCTTGCTGGGCGTCGGACCATTGTCTTCCGGGAGTGAGAAGGTCTGATGCAGGTGCACTTTCCCACATGGGAGAACTCTTCCATGCTTTGAACAAATGCTTTACCGACAGAGACATTTTGCAGAACCAAGGAAGGACAGTTGCTCTGCCCCACTTGCAACAAACACATTTAACATCCTTCCTAAGTATGACCATTCAATAGACCATTCACCGTTTCTGTATGTGGGAAAGGGAGTGGAGGTGCAGGGCAGGAAGGTGTTGAGGGCATACATCACAAACCAACAAATGAAGACCACCTGGGTAACCATTTCACAAAAAGACATCGCGTATCTCTTTGGAATAATCTGTTCTTTCAGGCACTGTTTCATTGCATGGAGGGTAATAAAAGCTTCCGAATGCTTCCAGTTACTCCGCAAACTTGTGTATGTCGCACAGCATTTGGCATGATGGGCACGAAAGTCCTTTTCACTCGAAGACCTTCCCTAAATCTTGTATAGAGTTTTAATGCATGGGCTGTTTTGAAATAGAATGCTGTTCGGTGTATGAAAAGTATGAAGTTTTCTCTTGGTAAAAATGTTGTGGACACTGTCTAGTTATTTCAAACATTGATGTGACTACCTCATATTTGCATTTGATAACTCAAAACCTCATGGTCATTCCATTCCCACTGATTTGGCCCTCACAAAATCAACCTCAGTGTCTGAGTCCAAATGCTTATGCATCAGAACTGGACCCAAATGGCGAGGCCCTTTCATTGGAGCGGTGCTGCCGTGTTGTTTCGGCCTGAAGACCGTGACCCTTTCAGAGATGGCTGAATTTAATATTCCTCGCTCGGCTGAGCCAAAATAGCCACCATTTGCGGGATTGTGCTGACGTGTCCGGTGGCTTGTATGGAGGTAGTATTTTGTGATTTTATTTTTTTTATACAAGCTGAGGGTTGTATTTTAAAGTCATTTGAAGCAATGCAAGATTGGTTTTGCTGCGATCTTGTTGGAGCAAACGATAGCACCGAAAGATTTAAGATAACGTTTTAGAATGATTCATGCCAATGTTAATTGAACACTAACTATCTTTCTGGCTTCATGGTGTAGATGTTTTTGGGAACGTGACACCGGCTGCCATTGCATTTTGTAGATAATCACCAATGTGTTATCGAGTCCTCTGAGCCTGAAACAGCCCACAGGTGTTTGATCTAATGTGATTAGTGCAAATGCCCAGACCACCTCTGTTTGGGTGTAACTAACTGATTGGACTGCAGAGGTAATGAAGCGGGTGATGGGTAAGTTGAAATGCCACGGCGAACGGCATCGCTCTTTGGAGGCATTTCTGGTTGAAACGCTGACCATTGATCCACGGGAAACCGAGCAGTGGGTTGCTGGATATTTGGCAGCCCTGCACAGCTTATCGTCAAAAAGATTGACAAAAAATCTGCCCAAATTTGAGAATATGGTGGTGATTGGATTTTTATGATAGGACTCGTATCAGAGGGAAGAAGAATGTGTTGTGGTTGTTGGGGAGGCGTCAGCTGCCCTTTCACGCAACCCTTCTTGATGTTGTTGTTCGATGCGATGGTGGGAGTAATGGAGGTGATATATTGGGGAAAGTTGATGTCTTTTATCTCAAATAACAACCCTTCAGAGGGAAGGAGCCACCATTAGTGCAACTGCATTGTTTTGGCTGGCTTGCTTCCTCAGATGTTTTTTTTTTAATACAATGTCAAGGCTCATGTAGAGTAGGAGCTAGAACAAAAGGAACAGTAGAAAAACAGACACACCAACAGCAGGGACGAGCGACAAAAGAAGAAGGTTTTTGAATCCTTTCCACTGCTGGGAATCGAGAATGCTCTTGTTTTGAAAGATTCTTAATTCATCTCAAGGGGTTGGATGATAAGTTTAATTATTTGCCCCCTCCTTGAATTTCCAGCCAATAACTTGATTTTGGGTGCAGCCATGAACTGCAAATGATGAAATGCCTGAAAATGTAATTATTGAAGTCTTTTCAGTTCATCATGATTATTACAATTATTTTGTTGATCAAATGCGGTCAAATATTGTTTTTGAAGATACTTCACTGACATACAGATGTGATAGAAATGAAGGAAAAAATTTTGTTTGATGTTTACCACCGCGTACACGAAGCAAAAAGTGGGGTTAAGCGAATGGTTCACGCCCGTCCGTCCGTCTGGCTGTCTTATCAGTTCTCATCGTCACTTTATGATCGAGGAACAACTTATTTAAATGGAATGTGATGTTTTGAACACAAATCGGAACATGAACAGAAAGACAACTTTCTCGTTTTACCATATATTGGCTCTGAATTTGTCCTTATCGCACATGCGCAGAGAGGAGTGAGATGATTTTTTTTTTTTTTACTCTATCCGTTTGTCTGGCAGCTCAGCAAAATTGAAAATCGTTGCAAACAGGAAACCTGCTGTTTTTAAGGACGTCACAAAGGACACAAACAACAGGAATGAAGAACTAATGTTACGTGTTAGACAGGGTGATGTAATTGACACTGGGGAAAATGGCGGCAAAACCTGGAATGAACTTATTTATACACGTTCATACCTTTTTAAACCTTTATTTCAATTGAATTATATACTTGAAGACTGTTGAACACAAATGGCCTTCATAATACTTCCAAAACCATGATATATATATATATATATATATATATATATATATATATATATATATATATATATATATATATATATATATAATCATGAGAGGGTGTGGCTTGTGTAAGAGGGTCGTGGTGAAAAAGATGCTGATTGATGCTGTGTTTTATGGTGATCAATAAAGCCTCCATCTCCATCTCCATCTCCTAAACTGTGACTCAACGTTGTTTTTAACCTATCACAGTGTATAAGGGTGATGTTTATAAGACTGCTTCAGCAGCGCTAAACTTCCGGATTTTTTTTCACGATTTTTAAAATCATTTCATGACAATTGAAGTATTGTATGACAAGCCGGTAGGCGGACATGGGTAGTCGACTACCCAATAGAACCTTACGCGATGGGCCCGTTCGATGGGGAATGACCTGAGGATTAAGCACAAGAAAATTCATGATTCCAGCTTCAAGGGTTAATGCTGCAGATTGTTTTTTCGTTAAAATATCCCCACATTTAGAGGTTTTTCGGCCGTTGCTAGGCAACGGAGGGGTCCATAGCAACGGTTCTTTTTCACACATAACTAGGACATACCATGAACCTACCATACCAGTTTCATGTATATCTGACTCAGTCTCTGAGATATAACGAACTTCGTTTTTTTATTGTTTTCGACCAGGGTTCATTCAAAGTCTATCTTCTCCGACAGTTTTCATAGGATCCGGCTGGAAATTTTTGACAATATGGCTGAATGTACTGCCCACAATCGCTCGTGACCCGATTTTTGATTTTCGAAAAAATAATTTTTTTATGATTTTTCAAAAATTTCAAAGCCCCTTTGCTAGGCAACGGTGGTGTCCATAGCAACGGTTCTCATTTGCACACAACTGGGTCATCGTATGAACCTACCAACCAAGTTTCATCAAAACCGCCATTGTATTAACTGATATCGCCATTTTAAATACTGATAAGGGTAGAACAAATCTCAAAAAAAAAAAAAAAATTTCGACTAGATCGACTACCCAATACTTGAACACTGCATAGGGTATCGTGTTCTTCAAACTCTCTAGTTCGAACTCTTGGACGAGTTCAAGTTTCTAAAAAAGGGGATGTTGGGTTTCCAGGAACATGCTTCTAAACAGTAGATTGGTAAGGATTTTTTTTTGGGGGGGGGGGGAGGGGGTGGCTTGGTGTTGAGGTGGAGGTCGTGGTGGGGGGGCATTTTTTTTTTGTCCGTTTTCAAATGGAAGATACATATGTTGATGATTGGAAAGCTTTCCAGTCATGAACTTCAAAACATCCACAGTGATCCAAAAATAAATCGAATAGTATCGAGTGCACAAGTCCCAGCGTTAAAATGATACTCCGGCACTGCAAACACACATTGAAAAGATAACGTGGGACTTGTTTTGTAGTTTTTAACATTGATTGAAAGCATAAGATATTATGATATTGTTTATACATAAATAATCTCACAAATTCAATTTATTAGATTTGTGTTTAAATTGATGGTGAAGGAATGTTCCCAAACAAAATATAAAATAATACAAGTCTGGAGACGGCGATGGTTCACGAGCAATGTACGCGGTTCGCCTTTTTTTATTTTTTGACCTTCGAGGGGATGCCACGGGCAAACTGGCGGGAATCGGGAAAAACGTAAATGATGAAAGTTGTAGTACTTGAAGAGCACTACTTGCGTACCAACTTTCATTCGAAACAGTTGAAAACCCTACGAGCTCGATGCCCAATTTATTGATTTTTTTTTTTACATTTTCTAAGTTCGTGACCTTGTGACCTTGACCTTGGGACGAAAATGAAAAGTCGAGCTTCGTGGGGCTATGCAGGTGCCATTGGGCTAAGCAAATACCGAAACCCCTGCCAGATTCGACAAACCCCCTCGGAGAAGATGTAACTTGAAACCGGCTACCCCCTAAAAACACGTATTTTGGGTGTGACTCCGCCCATAATGAGCACAGCATGCCCATTCTCCGGAAAACACAACTAGATCATGATACAAACCTCGCACCCTAATTTTATCAAGATCGGATCAAAACCCATGGAGCTATGCTCGGGACAGACAGACAGACAGACAGACAGACAGACAGACAGACAGACAGACAGACAGACAGACAGACAGACAGACAGACAGACAGACAGACACACACCCATAACGAATATAGTGGTCACTTACTGACTCGTGAACCAATCACTCACTGACTCGTGAACCAATAAAATTTGTGGGTTGGTTGCTGGGTATAAATAGATCGGCCGATCCAAAGTCTGATACACCCTCCCCCAACAAAGTACCGTTTTGAGGGGCACACGCAGGACAGAGAAAATTATGAGATCTTGCTATTTTTCTTATTTTGGAACGTATTGGGCTGAAAACCATTTTCTGGAAATTCAATTCTGTATTTAAAAGTATTCGGGACTAATATTTACACTTTGTTTTGATTTTAGGCCTATAGTCACACTACCAAGGGGCACGCCCCTAAAAAACGCCCCTAAAAATTTCTTAAAATATACCTCAAGGCTTGTGGATTTACTTTTGTTTCATAAAGAAAAGGATGATTATTTTACAAAAATACATTTCTTATTCGCAAGTCATGCTTCATTGAATTTGATCTGTTGCTTTATAAATTATGTTAATGGGAAAAAAATAATCTCTCGCAGAAGTTCCCTGAGATAAATTATGTTGATTGCCGAAAAGTGAGCTGAGCCGTGATGTGACGAACTGTTCCGTGCTGTCAACCGTGACATGACGTGATGGACCATCTGAGCCGTGCCATGCCGGTCCATTCCGAGACGTGACAAACCGTTCCGTGCCATGAGCCATCACGTGCTGTCCTTGCTGTGCAATGTCGAGCCAAGCCATGTCGTGTGCCGGACCGTGCTATAACATGGCGGACAGTGCCAAGTGAGACCGTTCTGAGCTGTGCCATGACATGTGCTGGATAATGCTGAGCTTTTGTAAAGAATGCTGTGCCGTGTGCCACACCGTGCTGTGATGTGACGGACAGTTCCGAGCCGTGCCGAGCAATGCCGTGCCGTGACATGAAGTGACATGTGCCAAATCGTGCTGAGGCGTGCCATGACGTGATGTGCACCGGATCGTGCTGTGTGCCAGATCATGCCAAGCAGTGACACGGAATGCCGTATAATGCAACTCACAGGCTTGTTGATTTACTTTTGTTTCGAAAAGAAAAGTATGATTATTTTCGAAATATATTTATCAGTGTTAACGGAATTTCAAATGACAGTAAATTTACTCACCCATGTGAATATAATTTTTACTTCAAAGGAAAATTACTAACATCTCACCTCCAGCATTATAGTTGAGAAAACAACTGGAATGGCCATGCAATCAACCCAAATTCAGATGCGTGTAGTAAAACCTTTGGATGCAATAAATTCACCAATGTATGGTTCTTTGTCTTTAGTTCGTCTTCACAATGTATCTATAAGTGTGTTTTTGGTGGAAGCAATTTTTAGCAGAATTTGAGTGTGTCAAATGCATAGACTTCATGGGACTGACATCTTGTGTCTCTGTGAGCACGTCGACACTTTACGTGAACAAAACTAACACCAAATGTCTTCACAGCAGCCATGACTTCTGTTGGCGGGTCGTTAATACAGTACCTGTCCAGGGTCTATTTTCCGACTGTCAACGAGACACCATCGATGTGTCGGCAGGTGGATTGTGCAACTTTAAAAAATTGTCAATAAAACTTTCTGACCCTTTAACTGAAATAAACTGCCACTGATTTTCTCTGTTGGGACCACAACAGTCAGCAATGGCATCGAGTCATGCCATGCAGATTGCTTGACAGCAGACATTATACGGCCACCTAGAAAATGCCCCTCCGCCCTAAATCACAAGCGATTAAAAAGAAAAAAACACATTGGGGTTGGGAGAAAATTTTGCTGTTGGTCAGGTTACCGGAAAGTAAGCATTTTTTTTTTAGGCCTAATATAATGCTCTATGAATACATTTTGTAACTTGCACAATATAAATATATATAATAATGACCGTTTTTACAGCCATTTTTCCGTGCTGTGCAGGGGTTGGCTTTTTTCTTGAGGCAATGTTTTATGGCCGGATGCCCTTCCTGACGCCAACCCTGGTCGCCTCTTACGACACACAGGGATATGGTATACCTATTCTAACCGGGGCATACACCGGGACCAGTACACTGGTACTCACTTCGCCGACCTCAGATGGATGACAGGCTGAGTCAACCCCCTGGTGTTAATTCAGCAGCCAACGGGGCTTGAACTCAGGACCCTGGGATCCCAAGCCCCCACCCTAACCACTAAGCCAACACCAGGCACAATGGTAAACCTAAACCCAAACTTCATTGCTTTCACAAAATCTTGGTGTTGGCATATAGTTGCTGTTTTATCATGGATCAGGAGCCTCGAAAGTTAACAACCACATGAGTGCTTTTTTTGTATGCATTGTCAAGATTTGTGGAGGAGCTCGAACTCAGAACGGTAATAGGACGTAACAGAACAGAAATAACATCATAAAGAGGGGTCGGGGGGAGTGCGTCGGGAAAAACACACTAACAGCAGGTTTGAAGAAATAAATAGAGGGAAACTTGGAGGAAGAAGGGACATTGGGAAGAATACGTGCCAGGAGAGGACATGGGGTGAACAAGATGGAAACATCGACAAACTCTCAATCACAGAAGCCGAAGAATAAATGCGGAAGAAGCAGAAACGGAACAAAACATAAATGAAGCTGAGGGAGCAGCGGGAAACCTTGTAACCTGTAAACACGGAAAGAGATGGGAGGGTTGATCAGGGCAGAAAACAACATGGTTTGGATGGGGGATGCGAGTGAGCAGATGTCTTGGAGGCCTGGAGGAAAGAATGAGATTGAACGGACTGAGGCAGTGATTCTGGATTTTGGGAGTTGAACAAGAAGAATTGCTGCAGATCGCATGCTCCCTGCAGAAACCTTAGGGGGTGCAGGGCAGAGGGTAAAACACCGTAAGAGCGTGGAAAGGGTAGAGGGTGAAACACCAGAAGAGAGGCAGGAGAAGACAAACCACCATCCTGTCTGCAATGTGAATGAAATAGGCCCACACACTCAGCTTCATCCCGAGACTGTCTGATGATTTTGAAGGCCATGGTTTGAAGGTGTGTGTGTGTGTGTGGGGGAGGGGGGTCCAAAGGAGAGAGCTGTACTCCATCAATTTTCGGATGAAAGCCTAATAGGTCGAAGATAGATGGAGGATGCCCAGTCAATGTCTGGCTTTGGAGGCCAACTTAACAATGTGGTTTGCCCAAGAAAGATCATGGATGATGGTGAGACCCAAATGCTTGAGTGACTGAACTTCCTCATGAGGATTGTTAAGGAAGTAGGATGGGAGGGTTCACCGAATGGTAAAATGCTTGTGAGCCATTTCACAACCCAGCCGTTATGCAGATAGCTATAATCAGTCTGGGTTGGTTATTGCGTTGCGATTTGCTTCTCACCCTGGCTGTTGTTGGTTGTTGCGCTTCTGCTTCTGTCACTGCAGTAATTTTTTATTTTCAGTTTAGCTCGTCCTCTGTTGTCATTTTTTTGCTATATGTGGTCACAATTTAATGGTTCATTTAAAAGCAATTTCCCAATTTACTCTTGTTTAACATCCAAGTTCCACCACTAAAGGGATTTGTTTTCTGTTTCAAACAGGACTGCTTGTCTCACAACAACCTGTGCTGAAACGGTCGTTTTTGCTCATTTAAAAAAAAAAAAAAAACCTCATCTGTTTACATTTTTGCACCGTCTCCAAAACTTCAATTCCCTTAATAATTATCCATGCATTTAAAGCTTGTAACTGTGAAAGATCTGTATTATTGTCACCCAACGTACACGATTGTGCTGCGTGGTTGTCAAGTGGCTAAAGCCTTGTTGCTTTCCGTCACTGACATGGGTTCCATTGGCATGGTTGTTTGTAAATTTTACACACACTGCTATAGGGTGGTGACCTGTCCGGGGAAAATTGTATCCGTGTAGCATTTGGGAGATTTTGTGAACACCCTGACACGCTGTCTGTCGAGAGTGAGAGGCGAGTGTATGTTATACGTGATTACACTCCGACACATCCTCCATGCAATATGTTGTGCTCGTCTGAATCCGAAAATGCATTCTCGTCTCATGGACAAGTTTCAGTTTTTATACCAATTGTAAATACATCTCATTAAGGAAGCTCAGCATTGGTGGCTAAGAGAGATGGATGCCCCCTGTCTCGAGCTTGCATCAACTTAATGGTTTGAATTACGATTGCCGTACATTCTTGAATGCATTCTTTATTTTCTCCTAAGTGTCTGCCTCTGTCATTATTGCCAATGCACGACACGGCTTGCCGCTTCTAATGAAGAAACAACTCTCCTTTTTACATTGCCATAAATCCTTGCCACTTTGTGTCCTGTGGAGGCCGCCAAAGTGCTTGGAAGCTGCTTCGTCCTGGTTTTAGTCACTGATGAAAATTCCACAAGGTGTTGATTGTTGTCAAACGGTATGTATGGTGTGTGTGTGTGTGTGTGTGTGTGTGTGTGTGTGTGTGTGTGTGTGTATGTGTGTGCGTGCGTGTGCGTGCGTGTGTGTGTGTGTGTTAGGTATGGGAGCATGTGCCAGAGCAGTGCGTCACTGCGTCCACTTTCCGTGGACGCAGTGACTTTTCCGTCTACAAATATCATTTGAATCTCTCTCAGCAACCGCTTGTTGGACACAAAGTCTGACCAGCGATAGCCAAGGATTCTCCGAAGAGACCTGGTACCAAAGGAATTAAGTCTCAGATCCCTGGTCAGAGTCCAACTCTCACATCCATAGAGTAAGACTGGAAGCACCAAGAACCTGAAGACTCGGACTTTAGTCCTCCTGCACAGGTACCGACAGTGCCACCCCCATGATCCAGTGAATCCATGACTCCCCAGGCCTGACCCAGACGTCTATTAACCTATGGCTCACAGCCAACAGAGACACGAATATCACTGCCAAGGAAAGTGAATTTCTCTGTGACCTCAACATCCTCAACACAAATAGGTACAAACAATATAGCAGCATCCAGGATGTCATTGAAAGCCTGGATCTTAGTTTTGACGCAGGAAACCCGAAATCCCAGCGACCCCGACTCCTCATTCAGCACCTCGAGGGCCCAAAAAGGATATCTCGAGTCTCCGCAAAGATGACTACATCACCTGCGAAATCAAGGTCAGAGATCTTGACATTTCCAAACGATGCACTGCAGCTTGATCTCTGCGACATCCTCCCCATAATCAAGTCCATCCAAGTGCTGAAAAGTGTGGGGGCCAGTCCACACCCCTACCGAACTCCAGTAACAACTGCAAATATGTCAGAGATGGTACCACCACATCTCACAGCACTCTCAGTACCAGAGTAGAGTTCAGACATCACATTGATCAGTTTTTGTGGCACCCACGAAGACCAAGAATCCTCCAGAGGGCATCCCGAGTCACTGAATCATTCGCTTTACAGAGATCAACACAGGCTGCCAACAGCCCATGCCGAAACTCTCGTCTGCGTTCGGTGAGGACCCGAATAAGAAGCATACGGTCAATCGTTGACCTCTTTGGTGTAAAGCCTGACTGCTCTGGACGCTGGTGCTCAAGCAGATGGTGGCGAACCCTATCAAGAATTATCCGAGCAAAAACCTTGCCCGGCACTGAGAGCAGCGTCACCCCTCGGTAGTTGTAGTCCTGGCGATCACCCTTTCCTTTCCAGAGAGGGACAACAAGGCCCCTCTTCCAATCAGTTGTGATGATGCCTATGTTCCAGGGAGCACATAACTGCATGCAATGACATGAGTACAGCATTTCCACCAGCCTTGAGAAGTTCAGCATGGATGCCACAGATCCCAGGTGCTTTACCCCATTTCGACCAGTTCACCGTCGCCTGTGTTTCCACAAACGAAGGTGGATCACAGTTGATTGGAGGGTCAGCAACAAGGAAAGTAACACCCCTGACATCCAACTCAACAGTCGTTCAAAGATCAGCCTGGTACAGCCACCCAGCGGGCCTTCACTTCGGACTCCTCTGTCAAGAGCCCATCACTCTCTGCTCTAACTGCAGAACACCGAGGGACGGGCTTCGAGGAACCCAATGCACAAATTTCCCTGTAAGCAGGACGAGAATCACTTGACCACAGGTGATGCTCTACCCCCTCACAGATTCCTCGCACATAGGCCTCCTTGTCCACTCTCAGCGCACGTACAGTTTTACGCCTCATCTCCCTGAACAGCTCACCTCTGCCATTAAGCCTGGCCCTGCGACTCTGGTTAATGGTATCCAGTGTCCCTTGAGAGACAAAATTATTCTTCACACTTCAGTGAGTTCCAAGACATCTCTCGGCAACATCAAGGACACTGGTCTTGAAGATACTCCACAACTCTTCAGGATTCCCCAAAGTACCCAGACCCCCCAAATCCCCACTCCGCCTGTTTGCAAAATCCTCAGCTACCCTCTCATCCCAGAGCTTGCCAGCATCCAGCCGAGACGGATGGATTCCATTCTCCCGGATTTAATCTGCAACATCAGTGTTGCGACTACAATTCTTTGGTTGCTATTGAGGAACTGCGCACTCCTGTAGACCCTGCAGTTCTGGATCATCTTCCAGTGACAATCAATGAGCACAGGGTCAATCTCCTTTGCCACACCACCAGCATTGGAATACCAAGTCCAGCGATGAGCCTGTGGGTGCTGAAACCATGATCCAGGCACCCTAAGTCCATGACTTCTTGCAAAGTCAAGGAAGTTAATGCTATTCTGGTTCACAGTTCCAGACTTATGGGGACCACCATATGTCTCATAACCAGTCGATGCATTGAAATCCCTATCAGTTCCATTCGATGCACTGAAATCCCCCAAGACTAGAAGAGTATCTTGCCTGGGGCATTGATCACTCACAGACTCGAGCGTGGCATGGAATGCATCCTTCATGGTGAGATCACTCGCTTCAGTTGGAGCATACACAGAAACCAATATGAAACGACACCCAAGGAGTGATGAATCCTTCGTCTCACACGCTCATTGACCGGTGTTACCTCAATTATCATTGGCGTCAGCTTATTGGACACAGCTACAGCAATTCCTTGGGCATGGTAACCATCCGAGCGACCAGACCAATAGTAGGTGTTACCACCCGCCATTATCTCGCCACTATCCGGTCTCCGAACCTCAGAGAGTGCTGCCATACCAATGTTCAAACGCTTGAGCTCAGATAATATCAGAGACAGGTGATCATCCTCTCTTGGGGATAGGACATTCCAGGCACCCACCTGAAGGGACCTCTTCAGGTTCACCAAAGGAGACCGCCGTCTGGTGTACGACACCACAGCACCACTCCACCACACACCACCGCAATCTGACCCAGGAAGTTTACCACATGCTTTTCCTCCCATCATCAAATAATGGGGGTCCTGAGGGCTTTGCCCCAATCCTGTCATCCGGTGAGCTGCTCTGCGAATGGCAGCAACACATGAGGTACTCCCATGGAGTGAGTTTTCAGTTTTCTTTGCTTTTGTGGGTTTTGCAGAATGAAGTGTTTTACTCTGGCTGGAATGCAAATCCTACCACCAAACTCCGTAAAAAAGTAACCCAACTGCAGGAGGACGTCCGCAAACACAGTTGGGCACTATAAATGGATGGCTGTTGGCTCACATGGAGCTCCTCCACCCTTTGACAGGTTTTGTTTTTAATCCTGCTGGGAGTAAAGATCCATTCACCCTCCTCACCAGGAAATCTGGTGGGGGAGATGGTTTAGTTACCGACAGCCCGACCATGACACAGGTTAGTGCAGGCTTACATGGTTCCTGTAGCAAGTCACAGTTCTAATCTGGCTTGACCTGGGAATTCAGGACTTGGATGTATATGTATATCACCTGAGAAAAACTTTAGAACAACTATCTTATTGGCTACAACACTTTCTTTAAGTAGTATGATGGAGATTGTGGTGGTGGTGATTTTGGCGAAATGTCCTTTGCTGCAGGTTTTGAAAGGTCACGATGACCATGTCATCACGTGCCTGCAGTTCTGTGGAAACCGGATTGTCAGTGGTTCCGATGACAACACACTCAAAGTGTGGTCAGCCATCAATGGAAAGGTGAGCCTGCCTGCACCATCATGCAGATCTTAAATGTTGAGAGCTTTGACCTTGTTTCCTTGAAGCATTATTGTGCTTCTTAAGTTGTTTTAGAAAACGTTTTTTCTGAAAACTGCTATTCAACATTGTCTGAAAATCGAGTCCTTGACTTGAAGGAAAATCTGGAAATTCAGGACTTGGACATCAAGTCAATTTAGTTTTTTGACCAAGGCTTTAGTCCCAATGTGTGTTCGATGGTGGTACGAGGTTACAACAGGTGATCAGTAGTCGTTCTTGGATTATATGAAACAACTTTGCTGCATTATGATTATTGAGAATTTGTTTGGCAAAATAATAATTTTTCTACCCCCTCCCCCCCCCCACTCCCTCCCCATTAAAAAAGAACAAATTGGCATCTTTGGAATGAATAGCAATAATTGGGATTAAGCCTGATGTCGCGAGAGCCTTCAATCCAGCCCCTCCCCTCCAACATTATCAATCTATCTGACCTGTTTGGCTCAAACATCTCCCAAAATGAGGTTACTTGGCTGTCTTACAATCAACGTCATGACTGATATAATCAGTGGACCACCTTTTGGAAAGAGTCTCACATCATTCGTAAGATGAAGCATGGCTCAGAGTCTCAAACTCACCAATGGCCTTTCTGTTGACAACAAATATCTCAATTTTGGGTGAATGGACTCGGGGTTAGAAAATTGTACCTGCTTTTTATGGAAAAGCTTTTGTTGCTTTTGGTTCTGGGTTCCTTCGTGATCAGATACCACCTCCTTTGCTCTTTGAAATCTGAGGATACTTGCATCGAATTGTCTTTTAAAGTTATTGTTTGTTGTTGGTGTTGCTTTGTTTGTAATATATTTGCGCATCATTGCAATTGCGTCCGCGCATGCTTTTGTGGTTTGTGTGTACTCGTGTGACCTCATCCTTGCCGCGTGTTCTTGTGGGTCTGGCTTTGGGTCAGTAGCTGTGTGCTTCCTTCCCCCTGCTCCTTTCCTGTTCGCTCCCATGCTTGATTCCCCAATGTCCCACTGTTGAAACATTACCTTTTTTCCACTCCGTTGCCTCACTCTCACGTGAAACTCAACTTTGTGGAGGAATTTAAAAAAGAATAATACTCGTCAGGTATTGTCCATCGGGTGTGTACGTCAGAGCATGCTTCTTGGAATCCAAAATATTTAGACCATGGTGCTGTTCGGCAAGTGATCATCATTTTACACCTAAGCATTTTTAGGTCATCTCTTCGAGCATGACCTAATAATATGGGTGTCGATGTCCTTCGATCCGTCCGTATGTCCGTCCATCTGTCCGTTCACAATGAAGTTGAAGCGGGAGATCTGGTCATTAGTGACCCTGATAGAGGTCGATGAGACGTACACGATGGTATGACTTTCAAGGTCACCGAAGGTCAAGGTCAAGGTCACGAGGCCTTTGAAGTTGCGAAAATGACGATTTTCAAATTCTATCTCCTCCACCATTTCTCAAGCGATCTTGAATTTGATTGTAGCAAATGAATCTATGGGACAATATCTAAATTTGGTCAGGCTGGATTTTCGATATTCGCTTTCGTTTTCGTGTCACGTGACTTCAAAGTTTGCAAAAACTGCCCTACCTTCAGGAGGCTATATATTCTCTACTAGGCATGGTAAAAGTTAGTGAATGGTGTCATTGCATAGCAGCTGACCTTGTCTTTCATGTCCATTTGAAAGAATACCGATATCTTCGAATACGTACACGTCACGTGACTTTGAATTTTGCGAAAACTGCTTCATGTGGTTGCAAAATGATTTTCAAAATCTATCTCCTCCTACATTTCTGAAGTTATCTTGAATTTGATTGTGGCATATGAATCTATGGGACAATATCTAGATTTGGTCGGGCCGGATTTTCGATATTCGCTTTCGTTTTCGCGTCACGTGACTTCAAAGTTGGCCAAAAATCCCTCCTGACCCGGGAACACTACACCCTAGTAACAGGAACTCATGCTTGTATATTTATACATTTTCCGCCGAAGGTGCAAAAGTTTCAAAACCCGAAATGTAAACGTCGGCATTTATTTTCAAAATACAATTTTGTGCACGTGCGCCAAAATGCCGAGTCATCTTTAACCAAACTGCGCAGTTCGAGCTGCACAGTAGAACTGTGCGGGAGTCTTCGGTCATAACTGAACATTGAGAACTTGTGGTATTGTAGAGATGACCGTCACCCCCACACGGGGGTAATTTTTTTAGTTTAATTCTCCACTGAGGTTTATCACTGACCTAATGTGGTGGCATCACCACCTGTTGGGTCTGCCATTTTGATGGTCATCCAGATTGTAAACAATCCGCATCTGGATCGGGATCACTTAAAATGTCTGAAGAAATATCTGCAACTAGAAGTGTCTGTTGCTTATCTTATGTTGTTCGTCATTCAGATAAGTAGAGCAGGTACTGGTACATCCAGAAATTAGAAGTTACTGGGGTCTCAGATCCCTACAACTTGCCAAGAAACTTGCTAACCCCCATGGAGGATCACGCTAATGCGGAGCAGTTCCCTGACCTACAGTACCTCGATATCTACAGTTATCCAGCAACCATTTCCGACTGCTCCACAAAGGGGTCTATGAAAGCTTCAAGAGTCTGGACGTCTACAAATATTTTAGGTGCATGGGATACAGACTTTGAATGTGTCAGATAAAAAGAGGATGCTGGTGATGTCCAAAGTAAGTAGCATCCTGATGTATACTTATAAACACACTGGCTTGTCATAAAACTCTGTGGGGCTGATTGACTGTCATGATAGTGCTCCATCATGCTGTGACGAGGGAAACTTCTATCGACTGGTTACTCATTAGAGTCCTAGCTCTTTTACAACTACATTTGAGCCAACCCTCATCTAATTTGCGATCTTAATATTGGTCATAAAGCCTACCCTCACCAATGAATGGGGAGTATACTGGAAGCTGGGTGATTTATAAAAAGTAGTTGTGCCTACATGTTGCTTTGCTGGTGGGTTTAATCAAAAGACAGCATGTTGTACTTCACAAACATATTGTATGTCTATCTGAGTGTTGATCATGTGAAACGAGTGAAAAAGGATCTATGATAACACCAAGTTGTTGTTTCTGCTGTCATCATGGCTGTGGGGGTTGTTGTTTGTGTGCTCCTTCTGTGTCCGTCATGCGTTATTCTAAAGGGTTCCTGCTGTTGTACCGAACAAGTCTCAGGCATTGAAAGTAGCAAGAGTGATGTGGGCAATTAAAAAACATTTGACAGTGTGCCGGTCAAGTTTGACCTACAAGATTGTGGATAATCAAAGGCTTGTGATCTTGTGACGTCACGTGAGAAACCTCTTTTAGGCCATGGGCCAGACCTGATTTCGGTATCACTTGGGCAGGCATGATGTCGTTGTGATTTTTTTTAATATTCCATGTCTATGGAATATATTTTGATAACTGTTGCTGGATGTTAGATTTGGGGTAGTTTTCAGAATTTTAAGGGAAGCGTCTGTAGAAACACACTGTTATCTATCTTATGCTGCTGAGATTGACATATGATGTGTAAAGAAATGATTTAACAGCTTTTTTACTCCTGGGGTTTTTTTTTTGTTTGTTTTTAAGTCACCCTTCAGCCAGAAATTTGAAAAAAATCGTTTGTTTTTATTTTAACTTTAAAAAAATATATTCTATTTTTCAATTTTGCACAAATTTGGATTTTTCACCACTCATTTTATTCGAAATTACATTTCAAAAAGGAGACCAAGACATCATAAAACAAGAAAAAGAGCAATCAGAGATTGCAGACCCTCGCCAGTACGTGTTTTGCGTGGTGTTTGTGTCGTGCTGTGTTGTGTAATCAAAAGTAGACATAACTAGAACTGCCACTTTATAACTGCTGGCAGTGATGACTGGGCACAAAGACGTCCCGCTTTGATGCAACCCCACTTTGAATGGACACCTGACCCTGACCTATAACGTTTATTATTATTCAATTGAATTCAGAATGGGATTAAAATACATTCAATTCCAATCAAATGGAAGACCAAATAGGTACAGTCCTGCATTCGAGTCATCAGAAGGAACCCGAACAAGCAAAAAGCAAAGACGAAGTCATCAGGAGGAACCTGGATAGGATTCACATTTCACCTGTTACTCCTCTACCCTCAAACCCATCCAGGCACAGCCAAGTGAGCCTTATTCAAAAATAAATAAATAAAAGAACCCAGATCAAAAAAATTTAAATAATTTGGGCTGCCAGACCATGCATCCGATCAGGTTGAAATTTAAATATTCCCCATCACTACCAAATCATAATTGTGAGGTTTCACATGGATCGATGAAGCGGTTCAATAATTTTTATTTTTTTAAGATTTCCGCTTAATCCAATTTGGCTGTCAGACCATGTGACATCAATTATTCGTGAATACCCTGCTATCCTCAGGGCTTGTGGAACATTTGAGTGAAGTTTCCCCTCGATCTGTGTCACCTTTATGGAGAAGATTTTAAGTAGGTTTTCATGTAAATCCAAGATGGCTGCCAAACCATGTGACCTATGACGTCATATGTGTGAACGTTTTGTTCCACATGTAAAGTTTCGCCTCGATCTGTTCAGCCATGTCGGAGAAGATTTTTGAAGGTTTTTTTTAACAATATGGTTGCTGAATCACAGGACTGATGACATCAATTTTTTTTCTGTGGACCAATTTATCCCAAGATGACCCTAAAAAAAATTCATACTGATCGGATGTTGCATTCTACATATGCAATTATGACGTCACAACAAAGACGCCTATGATGTCATTAAAAAAAAAATCGCACCTATTCCCATGAGGAGTACTTGCCATATACCAAGCTTCAATTTTTTTCCTTGATGCGGTTTCAGAGATAGAGGTCCAGTTTTTTCTGTTTTTCCAACATGGCTGCCACAGCACGTGACCGATGACGTCAAATTTATAACTAAAACATTCTACATGAGAAGTCACTCAAATGGTGAATCTTATGTCTCAATCCGTCAAGCGGTTGCGGAGAAAAACATGAAAGTTCTGTGCGGACACACAAACAAATACACAAAAAAATGAAGAATCACTCAATGACACTTGGAAAAACAGAACAAAGTAGAATGGCACGATGACACTCAGAAGAACACGTGTTTTGTGTCCCATTTTGATAGGCTGGATCTGAGCCAAAATCGAATTGGCTTGTTCTTGTCACCTAACCAACTCAAATCCACCTAATTTTCTCATAACTAGTCCACAACTTTTTGAGACATCATGATATATATATATATATATATATATATATATATATATATATATATATATATATATATATATATATATATATATATATATATATATAGTTTTTGGCCCTATCTCTCAATTTTAGAAATTCGGCATGTGTTCACCTTTTGACCTTAAAAATAATTTGTGGTTGAATTCAGTGAGCTGATATGAAAATCATGTTTAAATTTGAAGTCAATCAGATGAAAATTGACAATATTACAAATTTGGTCTATGTTGACTTCAATAGTAGTTGGTGGTTGAATTCAGTGACCTGATATGCAAATCATATTCAAATTTCAATGCGATTGAATAGAAATTTACAATCTTAGAAATTTGGCCCATGGTGACCTCTTGACCTTAAAATAATTTGTGGTTGAATTCAGTGAGCTGATATGAAAATCCTGTTTAAATTTCAATTCAATCAGATGAAAATTGACAATATTACAAAGTTGGTCTATGTTGACTTCAACAATAGTTGGTGGTTGAATTCAGTGAGCTGATATGAAAATCATATTCAAATTTCAATGCAATTGAATAGAAATTTACAATCTTAGAAATTTGGCCCATGTTGACCTTTTGGCCAAAATTCACCTCAAAAATAATAGGTGGTTGAATTCAGTGACCTGATATTTAAATGCTCTTCAATTTCAAGTCAATGGAATGAAAGTTGACATTATTAGAAATCTGGCCTCTGTTGACCTTTTAGCCTATGGTCTTATGGTCGATATTGACCTCAAAAATAATAGCTGGTTGAATTCTGATATGTAAATCCTGTTCAAATTTCAAGTCAATCGGATGAAAATTGAGGATTTTTAGAAAATTTGGCCAATGCTGCCTTTTTTGGTCGACTGAATTTTAACAAACTTCAATGTGCGGCCGTCGCAGGGTCAGTGATGACAATATCTGAAAATTTCAGAAGGATCTTTTGAGCGGTTTGGGCCAAACAAACAAACGGAAGCGATCAACATACTTGTCAAATACATAAATAAATTACCAAGTAACAAACGGCCCCAAATGCAATACCCTCTCCTCCGGCGAGGGTAATCACACAATAACATTATATTGGTTCATTTTCCACATAACACAATCTTGCAATACATATGGAATATTGCAGACCCACTACCAAACAATCAAATTAATCATAACACAGCCCGAGTGTAGTTCGAAAGGAGATCATGCTGTTCATCTTGTCCACTGAACTCCCATACGTGTACATATATACGCCCAATAAAATCTTCTGAGAACGAGAAGGGCACTCTCGAGAGCGCATACCACCGCCACGTAATGAAATATCATGAATATGATATTTTTGAAATACATTTTTGAAATATCATGCTATGCAGTGCTATATCGTTTTTGGCCCTATCTCTCAATGGTGAAGAATCACTTTAAAATTATCAGATCTGGATTCGAGTTTGGATCTTCACCAAAATTGAATCAATTCTACCTTGTCACACACTCAACATGTCCACCAAGTTTCGTCTGAATCCATCCACAACTTTTTCAGATATTATGCTCTATACAGTCATGGCCAAAAATATTGGCACCCTCGCACTTTTTTCAAATATCTCACCATTTCCTCCAGAAACTTTTTGAAATTAAAAAAATCTTTTGGTACCCACATACTTATTTCTTTGGTTATTTGATAAAGCACATCATCTCCATGTTGACAGAAAACAAAATGAAGCCTTCCAAGAAAAGAACACCATCCCTATAGTCAAGCATGGAGGAGGTTCAGTGATGTTTTGGGGTTGCTTTACTGCCTCTGCGCTGGGTGCCTTGAATATGTGCATGACATCATATCAGGAGATTACCAAGGCATTTTGGAGCACAATGTTCAACCCATTGTCAGAAAGCTGGGTCTCTGTCGAAGGTCATGGGTCTTCGCAACAGGACAATGACCCCAAACACAATTCAAAAACCACCCAGGAATGGTTCAAGACAAAACGCTGGACTGTTCTGAAGTGACCAGCAATGAGTCCAGATCTAAATCCCATTGAACACCTGCGGAGGAGATCTGAAAACAGCAGTTGGGAGAAGGCACCCTTCAAATCTGGGAGAACTGGTGCAGTTTGCACAAGAAGAGTGGGCCGAACTGCCAGTAGAGCGGCGTAGGAAGCTCATTCATGGCTCTCGGAAGTGCTTGACTGCAGTTATTTCCAAAGGTTGTGCTACCAAATATTAAGTCTGGGGTGTCAATAATTTTGCCAATGCCATTTCTATTTATTTTCTGATTTAAAAGGAAATATTAAGTTCTGAATCACAAAGGTTCTGTAATATTAACAGTGAAATATAGAATTGTGGAGACCAAATACTTTTGTCAATTTCAACTTATTTTTGGAGAAAATTGTGAGTTGTTTGAAAAAAAAGTGCGAGGGTGCCAATATTTTTCACCACGACTATCATTTTTGGCCCTATCTCTCAATGGTGAAGGATCACCTAAAAAATTCGAGTAGTCGGATCCGGATCCAGATCTTCTCCAAAATCTAATCAGTTCGTCCTTGTCACGCACCCAACCTGTCCACAAAATTTCATTCAGATCCATCCAAAACTTTTTCAGATATCCTCCACACAAACAAACAGACAGAAAGGGGTTAAAACATAACTTCCTTCACCTTTGGTGGCGGAAGTAATAATGACACACATTTTGCTTTCATCACATTTCATGGGTTATAATTGATCATTTCACTCATTTTCATCATCATCTCTGTCATCAGTCACCTCATACAACTGCGAATTATTCTTCTTTTTTTTCTGATTGCTACATGTCTGGAGCTTGCATACCTTTGTGCATGGCATTCCATTGTCAAGGGACGTGCAGCTTGACAGTTTGCAGGAACAAAGGTACTTGCATGACAACAGTTCCAAAACTGCATTTGGGGCTTCCTCTTCTTCTTGCGTATGGCAACTTGGCTGCTGGGTAGCTATCACTTTGTTGGTGTGCGAGTATGCCGCTGATGCTGTGCCCCTTTACTGGTACACTGGTACTCATTTTGCCGACCTCTGAAGGATGAGAGGCTGTGTGAACCCAACCTGGTGTTAATTCAGCGGCTTTCGGAGCTTGAACTCAGCACCCGAAGATCCAAAGCCAGCCACCCAAACCACTAAGCCAACACCAGGCTGCATTCATGGTTGGAGGAGTGTGCATATCCACTCGTTGACCAAATGGCTGTCATCATCTGTTGTCACTCTTTCAGGTCAGGCACAAATGGCTGAGTCTGGAGGCAGCACTTCCAAATTGAAGCTTGGTAGTTGGCAAGAAGAACATGCAGGTGGAGGCAATCTCAACATGATGGAAGCTGGCTGTACTCGACCTCAAGACATTTAGCACAGAAGAGTTGGTAGTGCAGTTCATTCACATCATCATTGCTGGCACTTGTTGCATACATGTGGCAGGTAAACTGCTGTATGTTCTGGTACAGTTGTTCAGAGACTAACCCTAACCCTAACCCTAACACCTTGACTGACCAAGTTGGCTGAAAGTTTTTTGTTATGTGCTGCCTTTTTCATCAATTTCAAGGCAACCAGCTTCCCGCAGTCTGATAAGGCACTCACAGTGTCACAGCCTGTAAAGGCATGTAATCCAATCAGGGCATCCAACCAATGACTCGACATCTGTCTCATCTTTCTCAATGCGGGACATTTGGAGATCGTGATGAGCCATCTTGGGACCTCCTCGGCCAATCATGTCTCTCAACTCTCTTAAGTATGTAACCCTGTACTCGGCTGTCAGGTAGTACTTGCGTACAGCTCCTGGATTCACACTGGACCCCCAAGTTCCACCCGGCATTTGGGTGTCTTTGTTTACGGTTTCCTCAATGTTCTGGTCGACAGGAATTTGCCAAAAGAGGTTCATGGAATCGAGCTGAACTGAAAAGCCTCCTTTCATTAATTCAGTATGCCCATCTGGGTGTTCAGCGGGCAGTTGGGTCATCTGAGCATAGTAATCTGGGGGGTAGCGTGCGTAGTTCAGCCAGTCATGTGCTAAGCACCAGGGAATCATTTCACAAATAGAAGCCAGGTGTAGAATCCAGTCTCCCTCTCTTGGTGCTCGAAGGAGGCTTCGGAAATTTCAACCATGTCCAGATGGGACATCCAGAAACTTTGGAGGCTCTTATTTCCTCCATGGAGGATTACTCAGTAAATTTCACACAGCTCCATGATGCAGGCACATGACCTGTTTTCGAGAACCTGCTTCAGCGACGAATGTGACACATATTTGCAGGGGTGGCTGAGGGTTGTCAGTATTTCATCTATGTGAACCACATCGTCACTGCGGGTGGCTTGCAACCATGAGAGGAAACCTTTCCTTGCCAAGCTGACGAGTGCCTCGTACACTACCTAATGAAGTCTGACAGCCCGGGTATACTTGCAACCATCCATCACTCCAGTTATAGAGCTTTCAGCAATCACACCTGACTCAATGCGCACATCCTGCAATCCAGCATCCTGGAATCACTTTCCAATGGTTGCCAGCAATGTGCATATGGTGTGAAATACTCCAAGCCTGATGATGATGGTCTTCGTCTTGAGTCATGATGTTAAAACCTGTCCAGCTGCTCATTAACTGATCTTGTTCTGATGTGCATGCCAAGTGTGGTGAATTGAGGTGAATTGAGGGACATGACGCGGGATCACATGTTGTGCGTCTCGCGTATAAGGGGAGGTCTCCGCGGCACGAGTGGTTGTCCCCGGGGCATTGCCATTTACATCGGCTGTTCACTTGATGCTCGTTGACTGAAGGTGCTCATTGACTGGTGAGAATGGAGATTATATCGAACTCCGTGCTTACGCGGATTTAGTCTGCAATGATTAATCGCACATGTATACGTTACTGCTTATGTACTCCTAGCTGAACCTGTATTCCCCGGTGTGCCCACAGAAGCGGCTCCAATCAAATGGAATAAAGCCTAAACTCTAGGTTCTTCTCTCGCTCTCATTTCAATTTATTCCATTTGGTTTTCTCGGCTCTCTCAACCAACGATGGACAAGATCTACAAACCAGAGAGGTTCGACGCAGACCCAAACGCGACTGACGCAGAAATGAAATGGTCGCATTGGTTCTGTTCCTTCTCACACTATCTGACCATCATCGAGGAAGGAGCCGACAAATTTGCCGCTCTCGTGAATCATGTCTCGCCCAGCGTGTACAGGCTCTTCTCGGAGTGCGACACTTACGAAGCAGCGATCGACGTGCTGCAAGCGCTCTGCGTGAAGCCCAAGAACGAGGTATACATGCGACATCTTCTCAACACACGCAAGCAAGCAGCCGGGGAGACAATCGATCAGTTCCTGCAAGCTCTGAATCAGCTGGGAAAAGACGGCAGCTTCCGGGCCGTAAGCGCCGAGGAACACCGAAAGGAAGCCACACAGGAGGCATTCATCCAAGGACTCAGATCAGCCCACATACGGCAACGCTTACTAGAGAAAGCGCAACCCACTCTTGACAAGGTAGTCGATCAGGCACGAGCGATGGATACGGCTCAGCAGCAATCTGAGTCATTTGGGACACCGATGCTGCTAATGAACGCTGCTACGATGGGAACCCAAGGAACCCCACTGGCACAGACACAGCCAGACATAGGGGATGGAGAAACACCCGAGGAGCCGGATACCCAGGCCACGTCAAACTCCTCAGCAACTGCTCCGGTTGGTAAATGCTTCTTTTGTGGGTACAAAAGGCACCCTCGTCAAAAATGTCCCGCCAGAGATGCCACATGCATGAATTGCGACAAGAAAGGGCATTATGCCAGGGTATGTAAATCTACTCTAAGGAGAAATAAACCCACTTCTGCGGCTCTCTACTCGCAAAATAAATTAACTGCAGCCTCCCCGGGGAATCTATCCAAGGCTATCATCAACGTACGAATTAACGGGCATATGGCTGAGGCACTGATTGATACCGGTAGCTCTGAAAGTTTCGTCAACAGCTCGCTAGTGAAGGGCAGGAAATGGGTAATCCACCCGACTGACAATACGGTATGCATGGCCGCCACCTCACTACAATCCCGCGTACGAGGGTACTGCAATGTTGAATTGGACGTAAAAGGGTACACGCATCGGGATGTAAGGGTACTGGTGCTTCGTGATTTGTGCGCAGACGTAATTCTGGGTCATAATGTCCTCAAGCAGCACACGAGCGTCGAAATACCCTTTGGAGGAAGCAAACCTCGTCTAATTTTAAATGCGTTGACCACCGCGGAGGTGACGTCCCCCCAGCTGTTTGCTAACTTGTCGCCGGTCTGCAAACCGATAGCGATTAAATCGCGGCGATATACCACTGCTGACATGAATTTCATCACTTCAGAAACCAAGCGATGACTGGAAGAAGGAATTATAGAACCGAGCGACTCGCCATGGCGCGCACAGGTGTTCGTAACCAGCAGTCAGAACCATAAGAAACGAATGGTTGTCGATTATTCCCAAACGGTCAATCGCTTTACCCAACTCGATGCCTACCCCCTGCCGCGCATAGACGAAACGAGATGGTCGACGCGTGGCCAATTATAAGGTATTCAGCACCATCGACTTGCGAAGCGCCTATCATCAAATTCCCATCCGAGAGGAATACAAACCTTACACTGCATTCCAGGCAGGGAGGCGCCTCTACCAATTCAGGAGAATACCTTTCGGTGTCACGAATGGGGTAGCTTGCTTCCAACGGGTTATGGACGACATCATCTCAGATGAAAACCTCAAAGACACTTTTGTTTACGTGGATAATGTCACAGTGTGCGGTAGGGATCAGGGGGAAACATGATAGGAATCTGGACAGATTCTTGAGCATTGCTAGAAAATATAATCTGACTCTCAACTACGAGAAATGCGTATTCTCGGCAAGGTCAATTGACCTTCTCGGCTACACGATAGCCGACGGCACAATTAAGCCTGATCCTGAGCGGTGCGCCCGCTCCGTGAGCTTCCACCACCTCAGGACTTGCAGACAATGCGCCGGGTGATCGGGATGTTCGCTTACTATGCGAGATGGATTTCGCAATACTCCGAGAAAATACATCCCCAAGTGCATTGCAAAAACTTTCCACCAGATGCCGCTGTTGTAAGAGCTTTCCACAACCTCAAGGATGATATCAGTAAGTCCGTGGTTTTATCGATCGACAGCTCGGTGCCCTTCGTGGTGGAAACCGACGCTTCAAATCACGCCATAGCTGCTACACTTAATCAGTCTGGGCGGCCGGTCGCGTTCTTCTCGAGAACTCTCTCTAGAAGCGAGCAGAGACACTCAGCGATAGAGAAGGAAGCGTACGCCATCGTCGAAGCGCTGCGGAAATGGAGACATTATTTACTGGGAAACCACTTCACGCTCGTTACGGACCAACGATCCGTGGCATTCATGTTTGATGGGAAAAATAACGGGAAAATTAAGAATGAAAAAATTATGAGATGGCGGATAGACCTAGCTTGCTACAGTTACGACATTGTTTACCGGCCCGGGAAGGAAAACCCTGCTGCAGATACCTTCTCTCGGGTCTACAGTTCGGCAACAATCAGTCAGGCTTTGCAAGACCTACACGTGTCTCTCTGCCACCCAGGGGTAACCGGGATGGCACATTTCGTGCGCAGACAAAATCTTCCCTATTCTGTTGAAGATATTAAACAAATAAATGCTTCATGCCCTCTTTGTGCTGAACTAAAACCCAGATTCTTTGGCGCGGCATCTGGCAGACTGATCAAGGCCACTTCCCCCTTCAAGAGACTAAACATCGACTTCAAAGGGCCCCTGCCGACCGAGACAGACAACAGATACATATTCAC
Source organism: Eptatretus burgeri (assembly GCF_056783735.1). NCBI lineage: Eukaryota > Metazoa > Chordata > Myxini > Myxiniformes > Myxinidae > Eptatretus > Eptatretus burgeri. Next base: position 59,811,493 of record NC_140970.1, on the reverse strand, counting down.
CGTTGTTGATGAATATTCAAGGTTCCCTTTCGCATTTCCGTGCTCGGATATGACCTCGGGCACTGTCGTGAGATGTCTCTCTGACCTCTTCGCTATGTTTGGGAAACCTTCGTACATACATTCAGACAGAGGGCCGTGTTTCATGTCGGCCGGGCTAAAACAATTCCTACTAGAGCTCGGCATAGCAACTAGTCGAACGACGCGTTACAACCCACAGGGAAACGGGCAGGTGGAAAGGTATAATGGAGTCATTTGGAAAGCCGTAACTCTGGCGCTGAAATCGAGAGGACTGGGCCCCGAGCGGTGGGAGGTTACTCTTCCCGACGCTCTGAATTCCATACGCTCTTTGCTCTGCACGTCCACCAATGCAACTCCTCACGAACGAATGTTTACTCACCAGCGACGTTATGTTGACGGTCAAACGGTGCCCAACTGGCTGACCCATCCCGGTACAGTGTTCATGAAACGCCCGGTCCGACAAAGCAAGTATGAACCGCTGGTGGAGGGGGTCGAACTCATTGACACTAATCCAGAGTATGCTCATGTCAGGCTCCCGGATGGCAGGGAGACCACTGTGTCGGTTCGCCATCTGGCTCCCTCAGGTACTCCTCCCGCAGGAACACCACCTTCTGGCACTCCTCCTTCTGACATTTCCCCCCCAGGAACTCCGCCGGGCGACGGGGCTGCCGCGTTCCACCCGAGAGCGATCGAGGAGTCATCCCCGGCACAAGTCGAGGCTCACCAAGAGGATCGGGAGTCTCCCTCAAGTGAAACTGCCATTTACTCCCGGAGAGGTCGACGGATAAGGCCCCCTCGACGACTCAATCTGTAAAGGGGATTAACGGCATTCTCGCTGCTCATGCTCCTATATGCCCATTATATCATATATCGATGCTCATTTCCATGCTCCTACAACTCAAAATAATCACTGCTTGGCATGTATGCTTCTGTAGACCTATTAGTCCGCGTTGCTTGAAATGTATACTCCTATAGTGCTAAAGCAATCATGGTGTGTAAGATGGGCCCCTAGTTACATTTTAAAGGTGCGGAGAATGTGGTGAATTGAGGTGAATTGAGGGACATGACGCGGGATCACATGTTGTGCGTCTCGCGTATAAGGGGAGGTCTCCGCGGCACGAGTGGTTGTCCCCGGGGCATTGCCATTTACATCGGCTGTTCACTTGATGCTCGTTAACTGAAGGTGCTCATTGACTGGTGAGAATGGAGATTATATCGAACTCCGTGCTTACGCGGATTTAGTCTGCAATGATTAATCGCACATGTATACGTTACTGCTTATGTACTCCTAGCTGAACCTGTATTCCCCGGTGTGCCCACAGAAGCGGCTCCAATCAAATGGAATAAAGCCTAAACTCTGAAGGTTCTTCTCTCGCTCTCATTTCACCAAGATCTAGCTGACGAGGTTCTTCACTCTGGCTGACTGAACCACAGCTGTGGTATCAACCTCTACACTTGTGCTTTTTGGTGGCCCCTCTCGTTGTCCAACATTGTTCTTTGGTAGCTTTACTGCTGGACAGCTAATACTTCTCGTCTTTGTTTATTCAACCGAGGGCAGGACTTTGGCTGGCTGTGGGTTGACTGGCTTGGTTTGTACAGCTATAACATTGACTCTGTGAGATGTCCCCTCACCACCAATGGTCTCTTAAAGTCAGTCAATGTTGTCCCAGGCCAAGATTGTGAATACTCCAGGATGGATGTTTGGAAGAAGGGCAACATCGCCTTCTGCCAGTGACAGTTTTTTGCAGACACAGGGCTGTGTCAATGTCTTCCAACCTGGGAGGAGGATACACTGTGACAAAGTCGTTTCAGTGCATGTATCAGCTCGACATTGCCTGTCAGAATCTTGATTGCAAATGGCAGAATGATGTGCTTTGGGGGTTTCGTCTTGCCATAGGTAATATCATGGACCATATCTTCCCCAAATGAGCTTACAAGCCATTGAACTCTTTGGGATGCATGGCTGTTGTCCTTGGCACCTTTCAGGAGATAGTACAGGAATATGGTGATTGACTTTGGTAGGATGTATTCACTCTGTTCAACTCCTGGTGTCTGTGGTGGCCACATATGGGGGAAATCATGGTTCTTGATAGCTACTCTCATCTGCAATGCTGCCTTGGCTACAAAGGCAGCTTCACGAAGTGATTTCAGTGTGTGTAGTTCTGCTTTCAGGGACTCGTTGACCTTTGAGAGTTCACACATCGATAGGTTGTCCGGATAGAGGAGAAGTTTACCATTGTCATCAGGAAAGATGTGCGGTGCTCCAGCAAATTCACTTTCCAGCTTTCGACGGATGTGCTTCTTTATTCAATCCTTCACAAGGACAATTTCAAGTGAGTTCATAGATCCAACCATTCTAAATGAATGGGTCGGCCTTTGATATCACTTGGGGGTTTGCAAAAACAGCTCATTCCTGATAAATTTCAGGACCAGTTTGTTGTACGAGTGATTTAGAGCAGCATCATATTGATCTCCATTCGCATCTTTCTCCTTAGTCACATTGCTGGCAACATTTTCCTCTTGTATATATGATCAGTAGCATGACCTGTGATGGTGACCTTCAGCAGCTACTAGGTCTCTGCTGACAATAGCAATCACTCGGTCATCCATTTTCTTCATGGCTGCGATCCTGATAATAGCATCTGCTCATAACTCATGACATTTTGTGAGAGTCTCTCTTGTCTTCTGCCCTTTGAGAAATTTGTTGGCTTTCTGATGAAATATGCACTTGTTCTTGTAAACTTAAAAAGAACTTGAGTATTGTCTCGATGACTGCCGAGAACTGTCATCGTTGTCAGGCTCTTTACGTGTGTTTTGTTTTAAGGGATGATATCAATAAGTTTCTTCATCATGAAAATACTGCGACATTTTCGGTGTTAGTGCACTGGCAAGGTTTCTCCTGCCGGAAAGTCTTAATTCACGTTAAGAATTGGGGCATATTGTCTGATTTCAGCTGCCCTTTGCAAAGTTTTCCACGAGTCCATGTTTTGCGGTGACACCAACGTTGAATCTGGCTCGTCATCAGAGCAGTAGATGATTTGTGTTTATGCATGTGCTGCTCTTTGATGACAAACACAGTGTATGATTTGTATTTGTGCACTTTGATGACGAACTGCCACTTCTCTCATCAGTGTCCATTTATTTTAGGCAGTGTTTCTTTACCTGCAAAATATAATTGCAATTATATCTCCTGCACAAGACAGATATTCATTTTATATCGCACGAAAATGTTCCAGAACGGTGTGGATGAATAGTGCGATCGCTATTGTGTGATTACATCCAGCTGGAGCATGGTAGCTTTGTCAGGTGAATAGAATATTTGTGAAAGGTGAACAAAGGCCTGCGACGTACGCGTATGTCGCACGACGCAACAGCTGGCAGCCACCTTTCTGCTAATTTGTGTTCAGGCCATTCAATGCCATCCATGTATGAGCAGTGTGATCAACTAGGTGTGTTAATCATTCCAAAAGTATTGAGATGTTATTATACCAACCATCACGCTTGAATGTCAACAACTGAAAATTATACAAATCAGGGAGAACACAGTTTAAACTCAAGAAATGAAAGTAGCTCTGGAACACAACGTTCACTCAGTCGGCCATCTTGCAATCTATACGTATACGGGAGGTAAATGGGCAAAGCCGTTGAGCCAATTTGATTGTTTCGTATTGGGTCTGCAACATTCTATATGCATTGTCAGGTCAGGTATGGGAGCGTGCAGCGGAGCAATACGTCGCTGCGTCTACTTTCCTTCGGTACTCCAGGGGTCTCCGTCTGGCCGTACCACAGGCAGATGCCTGGCCCATCTCCATCTTCTTGAGATGCTGATCAACCTGCTGCAACCACGAGGCACGTGGTCAGCCCATTGGCCTCCCACACTCACGAAGCTCCCTCACTGAGATAATCTGGTGAGCAGGATCGGCGTCAGGAAAATGAGCCACATGTCCATACAGCAGCAGCTGACGATCACGTACGATGCAGGTAACAAATATCATTTGAATCTCTCTCAGCAACCGCTTGTTGGACACAAAGTCTGACCAGCAATAGCCAAGGATTCTCCGAAGAGACCTGGTACCAAAGGAATTAAGTCGCCATCTCAAATCCCTGGTCAGAGTCCAAGTCTCACATCTGTAGAGCAAGACTGGAAGCACCAAGGACCTGACGACTCGGACTTTAGTAGTCCTGCACAGGTACCGACAGCGCCACCCCCATGATCCAGTGAATCCATGACTCCCCAGGCCCGACACAGACGTCTGTTGACCTCTGGTTCACAGCAAGCAGAGACATGAATATCACTGCCAAGGGAAGTGAATCTCTCCGTGACCTCAACATCCTCGCCACAAACAGGCACAGACAAGATAGCAGCATCCAAGATGTCATTAAAAGCCTGGATCTTGGTTTTGACCCAGGAAACCCGTAATCGCAGCGGCTATGACTCCCTATTCAGCACCGGAGGACCCCCAAACAATATCCAGAGTCTCCACAAAGATGACTGCATCATCTGCGAAATCAGTCAGAGATCCTAACATTCCCAAACGATGCACCACAGCTTGATCTTGACATCCTACCCAGAATCCAGTCCATCGAAGCGTTGAAAAGTGTGGGGGCCAGTACACACCCCTGACTACTGGAAATAAGTCAGAGATGGTATCACCACATCTCACAGCAATCTTGGTACCAGAGTGCAGTTCGGACATCAGGTTTATCAGTTTTGGTGGCACCCCACAAAGACCAAGAATCCTCCAGAGGGCATCACGATTCACTGAATCGAACCATTTACAGAGATCAACATTGGCTGCAAGCAGCCCCTGTCAAAACTGTCTGCTTTCGGTGATGACCCAAAGAGCAAGGATTAGGTCAATCGTTGACCTCTTTCGTGTGAAGCCTGACTGCTCTGGACGCTGGTGCTCAAGCAGATGGTGAGCCTGGTGTTGGCTCAGTGGTTAGGGTGGTGGCTTGGGATCCTCGGGTCCTGAGTTCCAGCCCCGTCGGCTGCTGAATTAATACACCAGGGGGTTGACTCAGCCTGTCATCCTTCCGAGGTCGGCGAAATGAGTGCCAGTTCCAGTGTGTGTACTGGTAGAGGGGCACTGCATCAGCGACACAGTCGCGTTTCAAGAAATGATAGCTACCCCAGCAGCTGAGCTGCCATACGACCACCAAGCAGATGGTGGTGAACCCTATCAAATATTATCCGAGCAAAGACCTTGCTCGGCACTGAGAGCAGCTTGCCCGGCACACCCCTCGTTGTTGCAGTCCTGGCGATCACCTCTACCTTTCCAGAGAGGTACAACAAGGCCCCTCTTCCAGTCAGTTGGGATGATGCCTGTGTTCCTGGCAGAGCACAGAACTGCATGCAACGACACGAGTGCAGCATTTCCACCAGCCTTGAGAAGTTCAGCATGGATGCCACAGATCCCTGGACCAGTACCCCATTTCAACCGGTTCACCGCAGCCTGTTTCCACAAACGAAGGTGGATCACAGTTGATTGGAGGGTCAGCAATGGGGATAGTAACACCCCGACATCCAAATAGACAGCTGGTGGATCCGCCCGGTACAGCCGCTTAAAGTGACCGGCCCAGCGGGCCTTCACTTCGGACTTCTCTGTCAAAAGCCCACCACCCTCTGCTCTAACTGCAGTACACCGAGGGACAGGCTTAGAGGAACGCAATGCGTGAATCCCCCTGTAAGCAGTACGAGAATCACTTGACCACAGGTGATGCTCGACCCGCTCAGATTCCTCGCACATAGGCCTCCTTGTCCACCCTGAGCGCACGTACAGTTTTACACCTCAGCTCCGTGAACATCTCAGCTCAGTTTTTCCGATTTAATTTACATCCAGATGTTTCCTTCCTCGTCCACGGACCATGCTACACGATACAATCCCACCTTTACCAAGAAATTCCTCCATCTACCCCACAAACATAATAATATGTTCTGTCGACATGGAATATTTCAAAAATCACAACGAGATCGTGCCTGCCCAGGTGGTCCTGATAAGTGAAATTTATTCTCTTGGTTCACGGCTTAGATTCCTGAACCTCTGTTTTTGTGGTAATTGATAAAGCCCTGTGTACAGTACGTCAAGTTCGTATTATTTCTGTGGTTTTGTTGATTGTTTGCTTGTATTTTTGTTTCTTCATTTTTGGTGGGGCTTTCTTCATGTCTGAAACGTGCTTTTCATGTTCCTCTGTAATGTGATTTCTTTTTCAATTTATTTTGTTATTTTTACACAATACTGAGCGACGATTGTCAAAATGATGTCCCAGAATTGAGGGTGTTGGACAGAGAGCATCAACAGCAGAATTGGACTCAATATCCCAAAGGACATCCTGCAACAAGTTCTCATTACCTCTGTCAACGAAGGTGGAGGGAGGTTATGTTTTCACCCCTGTTTGTTTGTTTGTGTGCAGGATATCTCAAAAAGTTGTGGGCAGGATTGGGATGCAATTTGGTGGGCAGGTTGGGTGTGTGACAAGGACGAACTTATTAGATTTTGGTGAAGATTCGAATCTGGATCCGGCTAACATAATTTTTAAGTGATTCTTCACCTTTGACAGATGGGGCCACAAACAATATATCGCATGATATATCAAAAATTTATTGGGCCTGGTATTTTCTTCTGGATCAGCCATTGCGTGGCAGAGGTATGCGCTCTACCGAGTCTCCTAGTTTGTATCTGTGCTTCGTTGTGAGAATGTCATACGGTCTGTACTTTACAGCCCCCTTTCAATTTTATCTCTGAGTTTTCCCATTGAAGATGTTTGTTGTTAAAAAAAAAATTACAATTTTTTTTTGCCTTTCTGGCTGGACAAAATCCAGTAGACATCTGCAAATGACCGTTTTTACAGCCATTTTTCCCTGCTGTGCAGGGGTTGGGCTTTTTCTTGAGGCAATGTTTTATGGCCGGATGCCCTTCCTGACGCCAACCCTGGTCGCCTCTTACGACACACAGGGATATGGTATACCTATTCTAACCGGGGCATACACCGGGACCAGTACACTGGTACTCATTTCGCCGACCTCGGAAGGATGATAGGCTGAGTCAACCCCCTGGTGTTAATTCAGCAGCCAACGGGGCTTGTACTCAGGACCCTGGGATCCCAAGCCGCCACCATAACCACTAAGCCAACACCAGGCTTAACATCTGCAAAATACACCAGTATTTCGAGTGAGCTGCATGTCATAATATTTTGCTCGTTTCTTGCTGCGGGACCGTGTTCACAAGATGGTGAAATGGCACGATGAGCGAAACGGATCACGTGCCTTGGTGAGCCACAAGCTCGACCGGGCAATTGAAGGGATGAAATGCAGAGGCTATTGGTGCAGTCGAGCCGCTTTTCAACCCTTGCAAAACATTTACACCTTTGGTCTGACTGCAGCGCGTTTGCCCTTTTTCTGCATTTCATGTTTTTATGGAGTCGATAGAGAGCATATCTCACCAGCTGGAATTTCTCTCATTCGTAAGACTTATTTGAGGGGTCAAGGTGTTCCCTTTCTCTCATTTGATGGGTCAGGGAAACTGTTGAAAGTGTTTACTGAGCAAAGGATCTCGAGTAAATAAATCGGCGAAGGAAGGACAGAGAGATCTGTTATCCAGTAGCAAAGAAGACATGCTTGAATAGTGGACTGTGCCTGTTTTTTTTGTATGCAAGGTCAAGGCTCATGGAAGAGCGAGAACACTGAACGGATCAGGATGCAACAGAATAAAAGGGACAGTAGAGAGAGGAGGAAACGTGAATATCAAGGATTGAGGGGCAAAATAGAGGAAGACTTGGACAAGCAAGGGAAGTGGGGGAGGGAGAAGGGTGTAGGAGGGATGCATGGTGGACAGGATGGATACGGAAGGAAACTCTCTGGAAGGAAAAATTGGAAATTTAGAAGGAGTTGGGCTTCGGGGTTAACAAGGGTAGAAAGGTCACGGTTTTGGTTGGGGAATGATCCGAGATGGTGGTGAACTGTGCGGGTTTTTTGCGGGTTTGGTGAACTGTGCGGGTTTGCGGGTCTTGAAGATTTGGAGGGAAGAATGAGATTGAAGAGAATGTGGAAATTTGTTCCACAGGTGTTGGGGGTGGGGGGGGGGGGCAATGAATGAGTGTCGGTGAGCAGTGATTCGGGATTTTGGGAGTTTCACCAGAAGGGGTTGATGATGGACTGTGTGCACCCTGCAGAAACCTGGAAGGGGTGAGGGAGACAAAGCACGGAGCGTTCATCGCTTGGAACGACAAATAGCTCCACTAACGAATGTTTGGTAGCTGTTTTGGGTGTAATCTCTTGAACTGCAACAGCTGAAAACCGTGCCAAAT
>NC_140970.1:59788168-59800668 GCF_056783735.1 Eptatretus burgeri | reverse complement strand
AACTCAGGAGGTGGTGACGATCATTTTCCTGAATCGCATTCCACATCATAAAGCTTCTTTTTTTTTTTTTTTCTTTTTTTTGTTAATACATGCTCTCAGCTGTCGAAGAGCTATGACACAGAACAAATCAGGACACAACACAACAAAGGGAAAAGCAGGAGAAAGTGGAAAACACCAACAGCAAAGCAGAGGGAGACGGTATATGGAGACGGGTAGGGCAAACAAGGGATGCAGGTAATGAGGAGGGGTAAGGGAGAACGCAAAGGGTGGACAAGATGGATACATAAGCAAAATTTTGGGAGGGGTGTGGGATGGTTTAATGGGTGTGGATAGCTTCAGTGGAACTCCACAAACACACACACACACACACACACACACACACACACACACACACACACACACACACACACACACACACACACACACACTTGTGCATTTACAGCAGAAGCTGGGAGCACATTGCATGTCAAAATATTTCTGAATTGGTCAACAGTTGTTGATACAGTATATGCAACTTGAATGAAGAATTTGTTCCTCCACCTCCCTCCAATAACGATATGTGTTCTCTCAAAACGTGTTACAACCCGTGTTGTAGAAAACATCTGCACGGCATGGAACCAGAAGCCGATGTTGCATGAGGATGGTGAGGTGCTTACACAATGTGATTTCCAGGTTGTTGACAAATTTTACTTATGATAAGTTTAATTTGTGCCCTCGCAGCTGGAGGCACCGGAGACGTTCTGTTTTCAGGTCGTGCATGTGTGTGTCTGTGCGTGCATTCCTGCCTGCATGGCAGATTATTACCTCCACCACCGAAGGTGGAAGGAGGTTATGTTTACACCCCTGTCTGTCTCTTTGTTACTTGCAAAATCGAAGATTTTTCAAGTATATTCGTCAGTCGATTTTGTTATTGTTTGTCTGTCAATCGGCCTACAGGTCACAATTTTAAACCGGCCTTCACGAAACTTCACCACATGGTAGAGTTTGTCATAAGCAATAAGCCTATTGTTTTTGAGGTCAAAAGGTCAACATCGGCCCAAGGTCAACAACTAAGGTGAGATTTCTAAAATCCTCAGTTTTCATCTGATCGACTTGAAATTTGAAGAGGATTTACATTTCAGGTCACTGAATTCAACTCCAATTATTTTTGAGGTCAACGGAGACCAAGAGGTCAACATAGGCTAAAGATCAACAACTAAGATGGGATTTCTAACATTCTCAAATTACATCTGATTGACTTGAAATTTAAAGAGGATATATATATATATATATATAGTATATATATATTTCAGGTCACTGAATTCAACCACCAATTATTTTTGAGGTCAACATGGGCAAAAAGGTCAACAAAGCCCAAAGGTGAACAACTTAAGTGGGATTTCTAAATTCCTCATTCAGTTGACTTGAAATTTGAAGAGGATTTATATTTCAGGTCACTGAATTCAACTAACCAATTATTTTTGAGGTCAGCATATACCAAAAGGACAACAGAGGCTGGATTTTTAAAATTGTCATTTTTCATCCAGTTGACTTGAAATTTGAAGAGGAGTTGCATATTTGGTCATTTGATTCAACCACCAATTATTTTTGAGGTCAAATTTGTTTGGTAGATTTTGTAAGTATCGTGCTCTGCACGACGTTTTCTTCTTGTTTGTTTGTCTGACAATCGCTTACAATCAGAATTCTAAACCTATCGTCATGAAAGTTTACGAAGTTGTCGAGATAGACTGAATTGAGAAGCCTATTGATTTTGAGGTAAAAGGTCATCTTGAGGTCGAATTTCTAAAATCGTCATTTTTCATCTGATTGACTTGAAAGTTGAACAGGAATTAGATTTTTTGTTGTTGTTGTTGTTGTTGTTGTTGTTTTGTTTACAATGTTGAGGGCCCTATGAGAGCTAACACACAGAACCTACAACAAGGGGAGCAGGAGATAAGAGGAGCAGGAGAGGGAAGGACAAAACAGTGGAGAACAGAGACATTAGGTGATCTGTGGAAGGGAGACGGAGAGAGTGGGGTACACAGGGTAAACACAATGGACACGACAGGGACTTTCAGGTCCTAACATGACAGGGTCTTTCAGGAAGGAAAGCAGGGAATTTGAAGGAGGTGGGTTTGGGATGGATTAACGGGGGTAGAGAAGATCATAGTTTTGGATGGGGGAAGATGAGAGGTGGTGGTGAACAGCTGTTTTGAAGACCTGGAGGGAAGAGTAGGATTGAAGAAAGCATGGGAGCTTGTTCAAAATGTGGGAAAAAGAGCAATCAAATAGTGAAGGTGAGCAGGATTTGTATATTGCATTACTGAATTAGGAAACCAACGATTTGAGATGTTAGTGTTCGGTCAAAGTTCAACTCAAGGTCAAAGTTCTAAAAAGTTGGAAAACTATTTTAAGGTCACAAGGTCAAAGGTGAACTCAAGTGCAAACTTCTAAAATCATCAAATTTCATCTGAAAAATCCTCGATTTTCATTTGATTAACCTGAAAGTTAAACAGCAATTGCATAGTGCATCACTGAATTTGGAAACCAACTATTTTTGAGGTCAAAGTTCAACTCAAGGTCAAGCTTCTAAAATCATCAATTTCAATCTGAAAAATAATCAGTTTTCATCCAATTGACCTGAGCTTTGATTAAAATAGTAAATTTTAATCTTTATGAAATGAACAATTTGATGTATCCTTGGCAACCTTTGGAGAAGGGGGCGGATTTTGCAAGTGTCGTGCTCTGCACGACATCTTTTTCTTTTTTGTTGGGTAGTCCATCTCGTCTACCCTTATTATCAGTATTTCCGTCGATATGTTTGTCTGTCTGTCTGTATGTCTGTTCGGTCCAGTGCTCCGTTAATACAATGGCGATTTCGATGAAACTTGGTTGGTAGGTTCATACCAACAAATTTTCAAAAAAAAATCTCATTTTTTTTTTCCAAAAATCAGGCCACGAGCGACTGTGGGCAGTACATTCAGCCATATTGTCAAAAACTTCCAGCCGGATCCTATGAAAACTGTCGGAGAAGATAGACTTTGAATGAACCCTGGTCAAAAACAATAAAAAAAACGAAGTTCTTTATATCTCAGAGACTATGAGTCAGATATACATAAAACTGGTATGGTAGGTTCATGGTATGTCCTAGTTATGTGTGAGAAACAACCGTTGCTATGGACCCCTCCGTTGCCTAGCAACGTCCAAAAAACCTCTAAATGTGGGGGTATTTTAACGAAAAAACAATCTGCAGCATTAACCCTTGAAGCTAGAATCATGAATTTTCTTGTGCTTAATCCTCAGGTCATTCCCCATCGAACGGGCCCATCGCATCAGGTTCTATCTCTTATAGTTTCCAAATGGCAGCCCTGCAACTGAAAATCACAGCCAAATGGTCTCCGGATCGAGCTTGCTATGGACGCTTTTGTTGTCTAGTAATGGTTGAAAAACGACTAAATTCGACTTGATCGACTACCCATGTCCGCCTACCAGCTTGTCTGTTTGTCTGTTTGTTTGTGCGCAGGATATCTCAAAAGGTTGTGGACGGATCCAGATGAAATTTGGTGGGCAGGTTGGTTGTGTGACACGGACGAACTGATGAGATTTTGATGAAGATTTGGATCCGCATTCGGCTCCTCAATTTTTTTTAAGTGATTCTTCACCATTGAAAGATAGGGCCGAAAATTATATATAGCATGATATCTCAAAAAGGTGTGGATGGATTCGGACGAAACTTGGTTGTCAGTTTGGGTGTATGCCAAGGAAGAAATGATTCCATATTTGTGAAGATCGAAATCCGGATCTGACTATTTTATGTGATTCTTCACCTTCGAGAGATTGGGCTAAACCGATATATAGAACAATATCTCAAAAAGTTGCAAACGGATTCGGATTAAACTTGGTAGACAGTTTGGGTGTGTGGCAAGGAAGAATTTATTCGATTCTGGTGAAAATCTGAATCCGAATCTGGATACGAGAACTTTTTTTTTAAGTGATTCTTCGTCATTGAGAGATAGAGCTAAAAACGATATATAGTATGTTTAAAAAATGTATTGGGCCCGATATGTTCCCATGATCAGGACCCAAAGTTAAGTTCGGTTCTAAAAAACAGTATACACTCTACTGAGAGCCCTTCTTGTTGTAAATGCATTAACTTGTGAACCTCTGAAACAATTTTGACCAAACTTGGCCATGGTTTGAACTGTCACATAAAGATTAACTGATTATATTTTGAGTTCAAAAGGTCATAGGTCTATGGTCATGTGACCTTTAATTTAAAATATTTGTTACCCCAATAACTTGTGAACCACTGAAAGGATTTCAACCAAACTTGGCACAAGTATGGACTGCAAATACAAAAATGAACTGATTCTATTTCAATTTCAGGTTCAATGGATCAAATAAAAGGTCATGTGCCCTGTGAAAAATCATTTTGCACACTTTAACTCGTGTTCGAAATATCTGATATTGTCTCTCCTCTACTTCGCTCCAATTTCATGGATATAACTTGATCCGACTCTTCAATCTGAAAGTGACTGGAATCGTGCATTTATTGATTTGTTTTTTTTAATTTGTTCCTGACATTTTGCCCAGCCTCCTGCAACATTTCTCCCGTCATTCCTCCATTCACTTCCTTCCTCCACCCGATTTTTCGAACCAAACTTAACGAACTGCCTCATGACACTTTCCACATCCATTAATAGATTTCAATCTTTTAATGAGTTTTCTTTTCTGCGCATCGAGAATAATTAACCTTCATATGTGTATTATGTTGTAATGAGCCCGGTGTTGGCGCAGTGAGCCCGGTGTTGGCGCAGTGGTTAGGGCAGCGGCTTGGGATCCAAAAGGTACTGAGTTCAAAGCCCCGTTGGGTCACTGAATTAATACACCAGGGGGTTGACTCAGCCTGCCATCCTTCCGAGGTCGGCGAAATGAGTACCGGTGTATACCCCGGTTAAAATAGGTGTACCATATCTCTGTGTCGTAAGAGGCGACCAGGGTTGCGTCAGGAAGGGCATCCGGCGTAAAACATGTGCCAAATCACTATGCGGATCACACGGATGATCCGCTGTTGCGACCCCTAACGGGAGCAGCCGAAAGAAGAAGAAGAAGATATGTATTATGTTGTAATGCACTTTATACAGTGATTCCGGCCCACACGGTATGACACAATGCCCTGTCTGACATGGCAAGAGACAGAGAACCTAATACGAATTAACAAGCAAGCTGATTGGTGCCATTGGAATACCTCTTAAACGACAAACAAAACCGGGCAGGTAGAAACGCTTGGGATACAAACACAACACACCTTTTCAGAAGCAAGTTGGAGAAATAGAAGAAAAAGTGATACTCTTACATTTTTATTTTTTTATTTTTTTTGTGTACATATATATATATATATATATATATATATATATATATATATATATATATATATATATATATATATATATATATATATATATATATATAACTAAAACTCTCATCGATGTCTGTATGTATGTATGTTCCCGAAATACAGCCAAAACCTGACACGATAGCGCAAAAATTTTCAGCCCACCTTACTCACCATTTGCCTGCTGTGTGCAGTATCAAGTTTTGTTCAAATCGGGCAATGGAAAAATTATTGAAAAATCAATTCCCCATTCAGTCAAGTACTCTTCGGGAGAATTTGATCAATGCAAACAACCTCAGTGGTATAGTTTGCTGGAGCTATCTTTTTTTTTTTTTCAAATGATTTATTAAACAAGCTCAAATGAGCTAAGATCCTCGTCTTCTTAATGATGTCATAAAAACGAATATGACGTCATTGTGATGTATCAGGTTTGCGATAAATTATCTGTGCTTAATGCCCGGCTTGATTCCCGCAAACAAAATTCAAACATCTTGCCTAGTTTCGGAAATAATCGTATAGGCGATTTCCATTAGCGGCGATATTATGACGTCAACTTATTTTCCAGGAAGAATTTCCAAAATCGGAGATGTTTACTGCCTGCGCGTGGGCTTTCTGCATATACATCGCAAGTTTCACGAAGATTCGATGAAAACTCTGGGTTGTGAAACAAAAAATGTCAAAAATAGGAATCACATCATAAAAATTAATATGACGTCATAGTGACGTATCATATGTGCGGTAATTCATCTCTGCTAATGCCCTGTTCGATTCCCACAAACAGAATTCAAAAAGCTTGCCTTGTTTCAGAGATAATTTTTTAGGCGATTTCCATGAGCGGAGATATTTTGACGTCTGAAAAAAAAAAAAAAGCCTGGTGTTTGCGCAGTGGTTAGGGCAGTGGCTTGGGACCCAAAAGGTCCTGAGTTCAAGCCCTGTTGGGACACTGAATTAATATGTGTATATGTCTGTATATATTTATGTGTATATGTGTTTGTGTATATATGTATATATGTATGTATGTATATGTATATATATATATATATATATATATATATATATATATAGATATATAGATATGTATATGTATATGTATATGTATATACATGTGTATATATATATATATATATATATATATATATATATATATATATATATATATATATATATATATATATATATATATATATATATATATATACAAACCAAGTCGAAAACACCAGGGGGTTGACTCAGCCTGCCATCCTTCCGAGGTCGGCGAAATGAGTACCAGTTGTACTGGGCCCGGTGTATGCCCCGGTTAGAATAGGTGTACCATGTCCCTGTGTGTCGTAAGAGGCGACTAGGGTTGCGTCAGGAAGGGCATCCGGCGTAAAAACCTATGCCAAATCATTATGCGGACAACAAAACGAATTTCCATACCGGATCGGTCGAGGCCTGGGTTACCAACCACCGCCACCGGTACCGGTGGTCAGCAGGGTACCAGTGGAAATTGTGCTACTGCTGGGCGAAGGAGGAGAAGGAGACGGGGAAGGCGAGTCCGGATTCAGTGGGAGAGGGGGAAGGGTAGAAGTGTGCAGGTGAGAGTTGGAACTCTGAATGTTGGGACGATGAGTGGCAAATGGCGAGAGTTGGCTGATATGATGGAGAGAAGAAAGGTGGACATACTGTGTGTACAAGAGACCAAGTGGATGGGGAGTAATGCTAGGAGCATTAGAGGTGGTTTCAAACTGTTCTACCATGGTGTGGATGGGAGGAGAAATGGTGTCGGGGTAATCCTGAAGGAAGATCATGTCAAGAGGGTATTGGAGGTGAGGAGAGTGTCTGACCGAGTGATGAGTGTGAAGTTGGAAATTGAAGGGGTGATGATGAATGTCATCAGTGCATATGCCCCACATATGGGGTGTGAGATGGAGTATAAAGAAGATTTCTGGAGTGAGTTAGATGAAGTGGTGGAGAGTGTATCCAAGAATGAAAGAGTGGTGATTGGAGCAGATTTCAATGGGCATGTTGGGGAAGGGAATAAAGAGGATGAGGAGGTAATGGGTAGGTATGGTCTCAACAAGAGAAATGTGGTGGAGTTTGCAAAAAGAATGGAAATGGCAGTGGTAAATACGTATTTCAAGAAGAAGGAGGAACACAGGGTGACATACAAGAGTGGAGGAAAGTGCACACAGGTGGATTACATCTTAAGCAGGAGATGC
The DNA here is from genome assembly GCF_056783735.1 of Eptatretus burgeri. Taxonomy (NCBI): domain Eukaryota; kingdom Metazoa; phylum Chordata; class Myxini; order Myxiniformes; family Myxinidae; genus Eptatretus; species Eptatretus burgeri. The sequence goes on along the minus strand of NC_140970.1, from coordinate 59,793,093 downwards.
AACCTGAAAGAGATTAGTGACTGTAAGGTGGTGGCAGGGGAGAGTGTAGCTCGACAGCATCGATTGGTGGTCTGTAGGATGACTTTAGAGGTGAGGTTGAGGAAGAGAGTGAGGGCTGAACCAAGGAGCAGATGGTGGAAGCTGAAGGAGGAAGACTGTTGCGTGAAATTTAGGGAGGAGGTGAGACAGGCGTTGGATGGCGGGAAAGATGGGTGGGATGATTGGGCAACTACAGCAGAAGTGGTGAGGGAGATAGCTAGGAAGGTACTTGGTGTGACATCTGGACAGAGGAAGGAAGATAAGGAGACTTGGTGGTGGAACGAGGAAGTACAGGAAAGTATAAGGAAGAAGGGGTTGGCGAAAAGGAAATGGGATAGTCTCAGAGATGAAGAAAGTAGGCAGGAGTACAAGGAGTGGCGGCGAAAGGCAAAAAGAGAGGTGGCAAAGGCCAAGGAAAAGGCATATGACGAGCTGTATGAGAAGTTGGATACAAAAGAAGGGGAAAAGGATTTATACCGATTGGCAAGACAGAGGGACCGAGCTGGGAAGGATGTGCTGCAGGTTCGGGTGATAAAGGACGCAAATGGGAATGTGCTGACGAGCGAGGAGAGTGTGTTGAGAAGGTGGATGGAGTACTTTGAGGAGCTGATGAACGAAGAAAATGAGAGAGAGAGAGAGAGAGAGAGAGAGAGAGAGAGAGAGAGAGAGAGAGAGAGAGAGAGAGAGAGAGAGAGAGAGAGAGAGAGAGAGAGACAGAGACAGACAGACAGACAGACAGACAGACAGACAGACAGACAGACAGACAGACAGACAGACAGACAGACAGACAGACATGAGGTGGAGATAGTGAATCTGGAAGTGGGGTGGATCAGTAAGGATGAAGTGAGGACTGCTATGAAGAAGATGAAAAGTGGAAAGGCGGTTGGCCCAGATGGTATACCAGTGGAGGCATGGAAGTGCTTAGGAGAGATGGCAGGAGGGTTGTTAACCAGATCTTTGATAAAGTCTTGGAAAGTGAGAGGATTCCGGAGGAGTGGAGATTAAGTGTCCTGGTTCCGATTTTCAAGAATAAGGGTGATGTGCAGAGCTGTGGAAATTACAGAGGGATAAAGTTGTTAAGCCACACCATGAAGTTGTGGGAAAGAGTAGTGGAAGCAAGGTTGAGAGGAGAGGTGACGATCTGTGAGCAGCAATATGGGTTTATGCCAGGAAAGAGCACCACTGATGCAATGTTTGCTTTGAGAATGTTCATGGAGAAGTATAGGGAAGGCCAGAAGGAGTTACATTGTGTGTTTGTGGACTTAGAGAAAGCGTATGATAGGGTGCCAAGAGAGGAGTTGTGACATTGTATGAGGAAGTCGGGAGTGGTGGAGAAGTATGTGAGGATCGTGCAGGATATGTATGAGGACAGTGTGACAGCGGTGCGGTGTGTGGTAGGAATGACTGACTGGTTTAAGGTTAAAGTGGGATTGCACCAAGGATCGACTCTGAGCCCTTTCCTGTTTGCAATGGTGATGGACAGGTTGATGGACGAGATCAGACTGGAGTCCCCATGGACTATGATGTTCGCGGATGACATCACGATCTGTAGGGAGAGTGGGGAGCAGGCTGAAGCGAGCCTCGAGAGGTGGAGGTATGCACTGGAGAGAAGGGGAATGATAGTCAGTCGGAGTAAGACGGAGTACATGTGCGTAAATGAGAGGGAGGGTGGTAGTATGGTGCGGTTGCAAGGAGTTGAGGTGGGGAAGGTGGATGGGTTTAAATACTTGGGATCAACTGTCCAAAGTAACGGAGAGTGTGAGAGAAGTGAAAAAGAGAGTGCAGGCAGGATGGAGTGGTTGGAGAAGAGAAGAAGGGGAAGTATATAAGATGGTAGTGAGACCAGCTATGTTGTATGGTTTGGAGTCGGTGGCACTGACAAAAAGACAGGAAGCGGAGCTGGAGGTGGCAGAGTTTAAGATGCTGCGATTCTCGTTGGGAGTGACGATGATGGATAGGATAAGAAATGAGTATATTAGAGGGACAGCGCAGGTAGGACGATTTGGAGACAAAGTGAGAGAGGTGAGATTGAGTTGGTTTGGACATGTGCACAGGAGGGAAGCGGAGTATATCTGGAGAAGGATGCTGAAGATGGAGCCGCCAGGCAGGAGGAGAAGAGGAAGGCCAAAGAAGAGGTTCATGGATACGGTGAGGGCGGACATGCGGGTGGTTGGAGTGTCGAAGGAGGATGTGGAGGATAGAGCGAGATGGAGACGGTTGATCCGCTGTGGCGACCCCTAACGGGAGCTCGCTGATAGAAGAAGAAAAATATTTTGACTTCATACCTTTTTTTCTCGGAGGAATTTTCAAAATCGGAGATGGTTACTGTCTGCGCAGGGTATTTTAACATATATATGCTAAGTTTCAGGAAGTTTCGATGAAAACTGTAGGATGTGACACAAAAAAGTCCACAAGAAGAAGATGAAGAACAACAACGTGAGTAAGACTTAGAGATCCTCCACGAGGATCTAAAAATCTAAAACATTTAGTATAGACAAAGAACGATTTATTTTTAAGCATAAATAAACTGCCATTTTGATCTCATACTTCTGTGTTCATTCATAAATAAAATTGTGTTGAGAAGATTACGCACAATAATTTCCTTGACTTTCTTTTCTCCGTTTTTTTTTTTTTTACACATTGACATGCAATATCAAGTTTCGTTCAAATCGGGCAATGAAAGAAATTATTAAAAATACAATTCCCTATTCAGTCAAGTCCTCTTCAGGATTATTTGATCAATGCAAACAACCTTAGCGGTATAGTTCGCAGGAGCTATCTTTTTTTTTCTTTTTCTTTTTTTTTGACATTATTTTTTTTATCAACCGCTGTCACAACAGGAACCCAACGAACGGTTTCACGGGTTGTCTCGTGTATATATGTATCTGTTTTATATATATATATATATATATATATATATATATGTATATATATATATATATATATATGTATGTATGTATATATATATATATGTATATATATATGTATGTATATATATGTATATATATGTATGTATGTATATATATATGTATGTATGTATATATATATGTATGTATATATATATATATGTATGTATATATAGGTATGTATGTATATATATATATATGTATGTATGTATATATATATATATATATATATATATGTATGTATATATCTATATATATATATATGTATGTATATATACATATATACACATATATATATATATATATATATATATATATATATATATATATATATATATATATATATGTATATATATATATATATATATATATATATATATATATATATATATATATATATATATATATATATATATATATATATATATATATATATACAGTCGACTAGGTGTAAGTCGGCAGCGTGTAACTCGTCACTTCGCCGAAGTTGGCAGCGTCAAAAAGTCCCGAATTTATCTCATGTTAAATCCCTTTGAATAAAGGGTCATCCCTCTGTAAGTCGTCATCTCTCAGTCGTCACTTCGTCTAAGTCGTCAGATGTTGTCCATTCCCACGTAATGGAAACTCAAGTAAATTACCACTCCCAACTCGTCACACGGAACTGCTGCCTCATGAGAAGCCCGATTTCATGGAATCGTGATGCTCGCTCATTGGTTTACACCGCCAGTGATAGGCTATTTATAACTGCGTACACACGTTGATCGCACTGCAGGCAGGACAATGGCGACTAAGCGTAAGCTTACAACTAAAACCTACTAGGAAGAATACGACATTATCCAGTTTTGTGAGGCAAATCCACTGATGAAGAAAACAGACATAGCTGAGAAGTTGGACATCAAACGGCAGACATTGAACGATATCTTGAAGAATAAGGGCAAGATATTTGGACAAGTGGAGAAGATCGTGAGGCCGGTGGGAAGTGTGAAATGCGTGAAATGTGTGTCCTTTGAAGATGTCGATGACGTGCTCATCATGTGGTTTCAGCAAATGTCGGCTCAGCCAAATATTCGGTTTCGGCCGATTTGGCCAAATATTCGGCCGATACTGTCTTTCGGTGGAGGATTGCCCAGCCAACATCATGGAATACAATGGCTGGTTTGAATCATTTCTCATGCACCAGATGCCCAAGAGTTTGAGGCAGTCAAGCATAACGGATTACTTCGCGAAGAAGTAAAGGATTGATTGAGCTTAGTGTTGAAGTCCGATCATGGTTTTATCTTGGCTTGTTTTGTACATTACCACACTCACACATAGGCATTGAGTGGTAATCATCACCACGATGACTGTGTGTCATGTAATTTGTCACCATACCATCATCGATGGTATACGAGTTGTCTTACAGAGTTATTCATTATCTTTACTTTTGATAAACTGATTCATAAATTCCATCTTTGCTTGATCACTTTCCAACTCACCAACTCACCCCCACCTATGCCCCGAGGATTGTGTTTTCCTTTTGGTACAATAGCCGGCTCTCACACATATGTGTCCAGGCCACGCGCGACTTCATCCTTCACCCCACAGTCATCATGAATGTTCGCATACGCGTAAGTCGTCACATTTCTCAGTCGTCACTTTTTTCTCGGTCCCGATGGTGACGACTTACGCCTAGTCTACTGTATCTGTATATATGTATATATATATATATATATATATATATATATATATATATATATATATATATATATATATATATATATATATATATATGTACACTGTATATGTAGATATATAAATATGTATATATATATATATATATATATATATATATATATATATATATATATATATATATATATATATATATATATATATATATATATATATATACATACAGGCGGCTGCAAAAGTAAATATACAGCAATGAAAAACAAGCCATTAAATTTCCACTTTACCTGCAAATAAAAGATTTATTATAGA